>NW_007739367.1:3733-8122 GCF_000696425.1 Galeopterus variegatus | reverse complement strand
AAATCAACTTAAAGGTTAAACACTGGCTATTTTACTTAAAGTTTCACCCATGCTGAACACATTTCACTTTATGAGAGATACTATGCTATGCAATCCAAGACATTTGGATTCATCATCATAATTTTTTTTTAAATTCAATTTTTTTTACATTTATTTTTGTGGGGTACAATGTGCTGTTTCAATACACGTACATCTTGCACAATGATTCATTTAGGGTAGATACCACAGTTTTGTCCCCATTAGTTCACCCCATATCTTTCCTGCTATCCCCACCCCTCCCAGCCTCTGGTAATCATTATTCTATTCTCTACTTTTTTTTTTTTTTAAACACACAAAGATTAATATCCTTATTGCAAAAAGAACTCTTAAAAATGAATTAGAAAAATCTAAGCTGAAGTTTGGTGAAGGACATGAGCAGATAACCAAATAAATACACCCAAATAAATATACATACTTAATAAGTATCTTCTAAGATCTGGTTGTGAGTGGGGTGGGGCTGTTCTGTCCCCCCATCTCTCAAAATCCTGGGTGTCCAGCTAGCTCAATCACTGGCCTGGATGTGCCTCATCATCATAATTTGTACTGAAAGATATTTACCTCTGCAGTTCTGGAAGGTAAAAATGAGTACAAATTTTAAGCTAATTTTCAAGGTGAGATAAAGAATATGTTTGGGGTTTTTTTTTTGTTTTTATTTTATTAGTTTTTATTGAAACGTATTGGTTATACATATTTGTGGGGTACAGAGTTGAATATCATTAATATACACAATGTGTAATGATCAAATCAGGGTAATTAGCCTATTCATCATTACAAAACTTAATCATTTCTTTGTGATGAATTCAATCTTCTCTCGTCTAGCCTTTTTTTTCTTAGTACCTTTCTTATTGGTTATGAATATTCATGAGATAAAGTATTTGTGATATAAAAAGTAATCCCAGTATTAGCAGTAGAGGTAAAAGAAGGCAATATTAATGGCAACATTATTTGTTGGCAATATGAATATTTACTTCATCTGAGTGTCTTGTTTATTCATTTATTGAGTCTACAATTCAAAGCTTTGGCCCATATTATCAGGCACTTGTTCATAACCAGAGCACTCTGCCAGCACCTCATGTTAGCATCTCTCTCACACGTGAAGCCCTCTCCTGATGTCTCTATTTCTGCCATTGCATCAGCATTCTCCAGTCTCGCAGGCTTAAGACCTCAGCGTTTTATTTGACTCCTTCTTATTCAGTCAGTTTTTAAAGACATTTAACTTCTGGGTCTCCATCTTTTTTATGTCACACCATAGCTAGCAAGCACTAAATTCATATTTAAAAAAGAATCCAAACGTTCAATTTTAGGTAAAACATAAGAAATTTGGAAAATAGTAGGTAATTTATTATTGATAAAAATCACTACTAGAGCAATAGCTTCAAAACAAACTAGAAAATTTGAGATACAGAATAAAGTCCAGAACCTACATCTGATTCTGAAAACACTAAGAGCGACAAAATCCAACTTTGTACTGAATACCAAAGCACAAATTGAAGTGCTATAATTTTCTTTATTTCTGTATGAAAGGAGAATTTACCTCAATTCAAATAACATGGTTTAATAAACAGTCTATTTAAACAATCTCTAAATCCATTCGCTGTGTGTATAGTGTGAATGTTCTCTCAACAAGGACATGGTGATCTTTTTGTCTTTTTATACTACAATTTAAATTTTATTCTTTAATTTTCTGAAATGCATCAAATACCAATAGCCTCTGGCTTCTTATAAAATATTTACTTAAAAAATGATTCCATAAAAAAATCCGAACAGCAGCTGAGCTCATAAATAATTTAGAAAGTGGAAAACTGACTTTTACTCATGTGTGGAGGCCCAGACCACAGCGATGATGCTCCCCCGAACCCTGAAGGCAAATGCAATGTGAAAATCCTGGCAGAGCAGGAGCAGAGGAAGAAGCCAAAGCAAAGTACACACAGCCCCACTCTCTTTCATAAAATTTGCATTTGAGGCTGGAAATGGTGTCATATATCATTATTATTTCTGTAAAATGGCACATGTCTCAGCTACTTAGGTCTCTTAAACCTCTTTCAAGTAAATAAGCATTGTTTTTAGGCTTCTGGAGTGGTGATGGATTTCCTTTCGCCACTGGCCCATGAGCAATCAGTCTAGTGCATGTGGTTCCACACTGAAGGTTTGGGTGGAACTGCTTGGTAGATTTTTTATGGTACTTGGACTTGAATTCTTTTAACTACTGGCTCTAGGCTTGAAATTTAGCTTCAATTTACTAATATGAAGCACAATTTCTATGAAGCTGTAATTTGGTATGTTTGTGACTATCCCTCTGTTCACATGAAGAAATGACGAGCTTTCAGAGTACTCTTGCAATCAGATGCACTGATGGCTGGGGGCAGGCTCTCCAGAAATGCAATGTCCCTCCTCTTGCGTTTTCTTTCTCTTACATCTCAGAAGTGAAGGCCTCGAGTGGATTACTCTTTTAAATGTTTAAAGGCCCAGGGAAATCAGGAGGTGTGGACTGTATAATCAATGATTAGATTACAGGTACACGACTATACTAGCCTGGCTGTTCTGTATTTCAACAGGGATTTTGTTTTTAACACTTTGTATCTAACTTTTTACATTTTGATGATGATGTTAGTAGTATTTTTAGCAATAAAAATAAACGGAACATTATTTTTTATTATAATGATGAATAACCATGGAATAAAACCTCTAATGGCCTGGTTTATTATTACTCATTTGCATATTTTATTGGTCACTGTAACATAAGAAATGTTTCATAAATAATATTGGCAATAGAAATCTCTAGAATTATACCCTTATCTTCTTTATTAGAAAAGTGTTTATCTGATAAAATGGAAACATTACAGGTTAGCTTGTGACTGCTTCCTGTTTTTCCTTGTATCCTTTCTGATTTTCGCTTTGCTGGGAAACAAGGTTTGAAAATACAGCAGTTACAGTCTCTTGCTCAGAACTCAAGTGCCATAGGTTAAAAGTATATATTTCGCTTTCATAAATAGTTAATATCCTCCAGGGACTGTAGTTTGTGTTTTATACGGGCTTTAATAGGAGAAAAAGGAGACTATTTCTACCTTCTTTCCCTGTCAATCCAATCATATTTCCCCCTTTCTGCACTCCCAGAAGGGATGCCCCATCTCAAAAGCTGGGCACTTCTCAGGCTGGCTGGTTAGCTCAGCTGGTTAGAGTGTAGTGTTGTAACACCAACATTAAGGATTTGGATCCCCATACTGATCAACTGTCAAAAAAAAAAAAAAGATAAAAGAAAAAGGTGGGTAATTCTACTTGATTATAAACACTATTTTTATTTATTATTGCTGTTTGACTTTCTCACCAAAATAGTATGTGGGAATGCTTGTTGTCTCGACAGAACCAGCATACACTCTCTCTGCTCTTTTGAGAGGTACCTTTTCTTTCTGTTTTAAGAGAGGCACTATGATACTGCCACCTCCTTGCTGTTCCACAAACATGCCAAGTTCTCAAGCCCTTTGCACATATACAGCATATTCACCTGGACCACCCCCTTTCTTCCTTCAGGTTTCTTTTCAAAGTTTTCCTTATCAGAGAAGACTTTGACCAAAATAGCAACCCTTTCCAAACCCAGTACTTTCTATTTTGCTTATCCTTTGTGTGTTTCTTCATATAGCTACCTGACAGACTATGTTTCATGGTTGTTGTTTATTGTCTGTCTTCTTCCACCAGAATGTAAGCTCCTTGAGGACAAGAAGGTTGCCTCTTTTATTGCTGTCATTTATTTCCATCATCTAACATAGAGTCTGGCACACAGTAGAGGTTCAATAAATAAGTATTTATTGAATGAATGAATGATTTAATTAGATACTGTTGAGCTTTTACTATGTGTCAGAGACTATGACAGATTCTAGGGACATAACTATAATGCAACAGACTTGTTTCCTGCCTTCATGATGTTTATAGTCTCATGGGCAATGACTATGATGCCAACTATGCCATCTTGTGAGTGTGGTGTAGATGTATTATCATTAACTTAAATATTCAAATCTTAATGGCTCCAAGTGTCCAGAAAGCCCAATCTTTTGTAATTGCCCTGCCAAATACTCCTCTGAGCTTGATGATAAATTCTTGCTGTTCATGGTAGTTATGTTCCATAAAGTCACCATGAACACTAATTATCGAATACTGAACCATAGCTCCTAAGGGAAATACAGATTTAAGTTGCTGCAAGCCTCTGGTCACAACATTTTCATCAACCAATCAACACATAACCTTGTTTTATGTATATTTCTGTTTAAAAATACCTTATTTTATATATATATGTATATATAGCTGATTCATTAACACTGAACTTATGGCTAATATCACTATAACTTATGCCTGAAA
>NW_007739367.1:1302-3311 GCF_000696425.1 Galeopterus variegatus | reverse complement strand
ATATATAGCTGATTCATTAACACTGAACTTATGGCTAATATCACTATAACTTATGCCTGAAAAAGCTTATTTAACACATGCATTTTCTCTGTAAGGCATGTCTCAGCCTTCCTGTGCTAGGAGCACCAGACAGCACTTCAGTGCTTTGGTTGGGGACCATTTGAAACAGTGAAATCACCAAGAAGCACAAAAATGCAAAAACCATTGCCCTAAATACATCGCAAAAAGGATACTTGTTTACAATATGAGACTTAACACAAGAAGGTGAGCTTTGCCTTATACAGCCTCAACTGGGAATGTGTGTGTTGGACGGACAAATCTTTTGCCTGCATTTAGCCATGAAAGTGCCATGAGTATTCATTTTAGGTTACAAACAGGCTGGCTGGTTAGCTTAGTTGTTTATAACACCACGATCACAGGTTCGGATCTCTGAACTGGACAGTCACCAAAAAAACCCCCAAAATTTTTAGTGCACGGTTCGGATCTCTGAACCGGACAGTCACCAAAAAAAACCCCCAATTTTTAGTGCATAGGTGAATTTGCAAATTCAGAATCTGCAAATAATTAGAATCAATGGTATTTTGAAGGGTAAAGGAAAGGGGGAAATCTAAGACAACTCTTTAGTGTTTGGGCTGGACAGATGGTGGAGGGGTGACAACAGTAGTTTTGACAGAAACTTGTGGAAGAAATTAATGTTGGTTGGAGCTCTGGCTGCTTCCCTATTTAACTTACTAATATTTCAGCAAGAATGATACTTTTGTATTTTAGCAGCACAAATGAGGCTACAGAAGAGCAAAAAACTGAAGCTATGTCTGCAAAGACAAAGGAAACCCAATGTTTAGGGACTTCATGAATTCATTTAATTTTGGAAAGACAGTTGAAAGCTTTGTTTTTGGTTCAGTCATTTCTGGCTCTCTGATTTGTTTCTTATACTTCAGAAAATCTGCTGTGTTTATTTCTCTATTTTTCCTTAAAATTTAAAGAAATTTAAGTATGTTATTTTTTAACATGAAGCACAGGAAATAATTTAACTATTCATGTGTTGTTCTAGTTACTCATTGCTGCCTAAAAACCATCTCCAGAGCTAGTGCCTTAAACAGCAGCTATGCTTATTAATGGTGGGTCAGGAATTCTGGCAGGGCTCAGCGGGGATGGCTTGTTTGACAGAATTTCAGCCTGTTTGACAATGGCCCAAACTGCTTTAGAAGGCTGGCCCAGTTTAGCTGAGGCCATGCGTCTGGGGCCTCAATTTTGTCTTGCATTTGGGTTCCTCAGTTCTCCTCAAGTTGAATCTGCTGGGCCTGGAATATCTAAGACAGCTTCTTCCCTAGCTTCCTTGGTGCCTGGGCTAGGAGGGCTGGGTACTGCTGGGACTCTGGGCATCTCTTTCTCGCTTTCTACACATCTCTCCACATGGCAAGCTTAGACTCCTCACAGCATGGTGATCCCAGGGTAGTCAAACTACCCAAAGGGAAAATTCCAAGAGACAAAAATGAAAACAGCTGGTCCTTTAAGGCCTTGTCCTGAAAACACATACAACGTTATGTCCACTGTATTCTATTGACTGAAATAATCTCAGAGCCTCCCAGAGTCAAGAGGGGGTAAAGAGACACCCAATGACTGAAGGGAAGAATGACCATTTTTAATCCACTATGTGTACCCACTGCTGAGATTGAATAGATGATAATATTTTGCCCTTATTTTCTTCAAATCTTTCTCTTAAAGAAATAAAGCATTACAGATAGAGCAAAAGTCCCATTTTCCCAACCAATCACTCTCTTCCCAAAGGTAATCATTTTCCTGAAGCTATTGTATATCAATCCCATGCACTGATACCACAACTTTAGCCACAAAAAATATATATTAGGGTTTTGTGTATTTTAAATTTGTACATATATAATGACTTGCAGCTCAAATCCATTTACAACTATTTTCTTTTTTTTTTTTTGTCTTTTTTTTTTTTTTTGTCTTTTGTCTTTTTCCATGTCCGGCAACGGATCGCAACCCTC
>NW_007739367.1:0-420 GCF_000696425.1 Galeopterus variegatus | reverse complement strand
AAATAACAAAAATTTGAAATGAAAAAGGTGATATTACAACTGATACCTCAGAAATACAAGAAGTCATTAGTGACTACTATAAATTACATGCCAGCAAATTTGAAAATCTGGAGGAAATGGATAAATTTCTAGACACATGCAAACTACCAAAACTGAGCCAAGATGATGTAGATAATCTGAACAGACCAATAACAACAAAAGAGATTGAAGCTGTTATCAGAAGGCTCCCCCCCAAAAAAAGCCCAGGACCAGGTGGGTTCACAGCAGAATTCTACCAAATATTCAAAGAGGAATTGACACCAATTTTCAACAAACTATTCCAAAAGATTGAAACAGCAGCAATTCTCCCAAACTCATTCTATGAAGCAAACATCACCTTGATACCAAAACCAGATAAAGATACAAAAAATAAAATTAAAT
>NW_007739366.1:36091-36916 GCF_000696425.1 Galeopterus variegatus | reverse complement strand
ATCTATCTATCTACTGATATCTTAATCACTAGGGCTTACCAATGTACTGGATATAGGGGTTACTGAAAAAGTAGTGTCAAAGAAACTTCCAGGTTCTGACATGAACCTGGGTGAATGATGCGTCATTTCCTAAGATAGGAAAGATTAGTGGAGGAGCACATTTGGGAAAGGATAGATCACTAGTTGGGTTTCAGATATGCTTATACTGTCTCTAAGACAGCCAAGTGCAGATATGTCAGTTGGATATACAGATCTGGAGCTCAGAAGAGTTTCTGAGCTGGAGAAGTAAGTCTGAGAGCCAGTGGCATATAGATGAAATTTAAAACTAGGGGATTAGATGAGATAATCTAGAGAGAAAATAGAGAGTGACAAGAAAAGGGCCCATGATCAAGCCCAGAGGAATTCTAGCATGCAGAGGACATGAAGAGGAAGATGAACTTCAAGGAATCAGAGAGAGGACTGGATGGAGAGAGGACTGGATGGAGAGGGGACCCGCCACCACAAGCCTGGAGACAATTGGGACTTCAACTGCAACTCTTGACACAGGCAGCTTTATATTTTTCTCTAACTGTGGCAGACACTGATTAAATTAGACATTTTAAAGCTGTAGATTCAGTTTTGGAGTGATTTCAAAGATTTTATTTCAACTGGAATGATTGTGCAATGTCTATTCATAAAATGTCATGCTCCGCATTGAGCCTGAGTGCACCAGATCAAGGTAAAGCAATTTTGTATTTGGTCAGTGTGTGTTTTGTTGAGTACATGCATAAATCGATTGCTAAGATTCTTAGTTTTATATTGTTGATATCGTGGTTGGTTGTAGTG
>NW_007739366.1:33523-34648 GCF_000696425.1 Galeopterus variegatus | reverse complement strand
TTTTTATAAGAATGCCAGTCGTATTGGATTCGGGCTCACCCTAATGACCTTATTTTATTTTAATTACCTCTTTAAAGATCTTATCTCTAAATACAGTCACTTTCTGGGGTACTGGGGATTAGGACTTCAACATATGAATTTTAGGGGACACAATACAACTCCTAACAGAAGCCTATTAATAGGATAAATCTCTGCAGGTGAATTTTTAAATTTCACATTTATCTGTCAATTATTAAAATAAGGCTTGTTTCTGAAATATTAAGATGTATGATCATTAGACAAAAATTTTAGAGTTATAATTTATCATTACATTTGTCTAGACAGTTGTCTTAGAATAATCTGTGCCATAGTTTCCTCTAGGTTTTCAATAAACATTTATCTCTAAAACATGACCTTGTTTTCAGGAATTTTTTTATTATTATTATTTTAACTTATACATTGTAATTGTACATAATTATGGGATACAATCTGATGTTTTGATACACATATAATGTTGTATAATAACTGGGTCTGGGTAGTTGATGTATCAACCACCTCATGCATTTATCATTTCTTTGTGGCAAAAACATTCAAAAGCCTCTCCTCTAGCTATAATGCAATATGCAAAGCTTAACTGTGAACCATAGTCACCCTATGCCGTGAGCCATCCTGCTATAGGGAATGGCATGGGAGCCTGAGTGATACCCCTTGTTCTGCAGGCTACAAGGGGGTACCATGTGTGTGGCACGGCTCCATGGAAGTTCTTATTTGTTCACCTTTGGTTGCTTGACAAGGCTTCCCAGAATTAAACAGCCTAACCTTTTGGCTTAGTATGGCTTTGGGAAATTCCCTGGAGTTTCTCAAAGGACATGTTAAAATACATCAAAATTAACTGGCTTATTTAAAGGGCATTGTCAGTACTAAAGGTGTTTTTGATGCATGTTCCCGGTATGGGTTGGCTCCATTTAATTTTGACGTTAATCTTTCTTGTTAATGATGTGTGCATGGACCCATTGTGGCTGTGGTCATGCTCTTGTACGTGTGGAATGAAGTTGTTGTGTTGGATTTCTATCCACATTCCCCCAGGGAGACGGTGGGTCTGGGTCCAGTAATGTTAATAACTAATTGATCATCAACCAGTTACAG
>NW_007739366.1:26136-32800 GCF_000696425.1 Galeopterus variegatus | reverse complement strand
TCTTTCTTTCCTCGCCGACGCCACACCACCTATTTAGGTCCAACAAATCCTGCGAAGCTGGTCTCCGGCAACCCTACTGTGCTATAGAACGTCAGAACATGTTCCTCTTATCTAATGCAATTTTGTACACATTGGCCAGCCTCTCCCTGTTTTCTCTGCCTTCTCTCCCCTCCCCAGTCTCTGGTAACCACTGTTCTGTTCTCTGCCTTGAGATATAACTTTTTTTCCCCTTAGATTCCACATATGTGAGATCACGTGGTATTTGTCTTTCTGTGCCTGGCTTACTTCACTTGCAATAATGACCTCCAAGTCCATCCGTGTTGCCACAAATGACAGGATTTCATTCTTTTTTATGGCCAGATAATATCCATTGTGTATATATACCACATTTTTTTAAATCCATTCACCTGTTGTTGGACACTTAGGGTGGTTCTGTATCTTGACTATTGCAAATTTTGCTGCAATAAACGTGGGAGTGCGGTTATCTCTTCGACATACTGACTTCATTTCCTTTGGATATATACCCAGTAGTGGGATTGCTGGATTATATGGCAGTTCTGTTTTTAATTTTTTGAGGAACCTCCACACTGTTTTCCATATTGGCTGTATTAGTTTACATTCCCACCAACAGTGTGCAAGTGTTCCGTTTTCTCCACATCCTCACCTACACTTGTTTTCTTTTGCCTTTTTGATGATAGCCAGTCTAACTGGAGTGAGGTGGTATCTCATTGTCATTTTGATTTGCATTTCCCTGATAATTAGTGATGTTGAGAATTTTTCATATGTCTGTTGGCCATTTGTGTGTCTTCTTTTGAGAAGTGTCTATTAAGATCGTCTGCCCATTTCTCAAATGTGTTATTTAGTTTTTTGCTGTTGAGTTGTTTAAGTTCCTTACATAGTCTTCATATTAATCCCTTGAGAGATGCATAGTCTGCAAATATTTTTTCTCATGCTGTATATTGTCTCTTCACTGTCTTAACAGTTTCTTTCAATGTACAAAAGCTTTTAAGTTTGATATAATCCCATTTGTCTATTTTTGCTTTTATTGCTTGTGCTTTTGAAGTCTTATTTAAAAAATCCTTGCCCAGTCCCATGTTGTGGATTGTTTCCCTGTGTTTTCTTCTAGTAGTTTCATAGTTTCGAGTTTTACATTTAAATCTGTAATCCATTTTGAGCTGGTTTTAGTATATGGTAAGAGGTAGGGGTCTAGTCTCCTTCTTCTGCATGTGGATATCTAGTTTTCCCAGCACCACTTACTGAAGAGAGTTTCTTTTCCCCAGTATGTATTCTTGGCACTTTTGTCAAAGATCAGTTGGCTATAAGTGTTTGAGTTTTCAGGAATTTAAAACTACACAAAATGCTCGCTTAGGTAAGAACTGGGAGTAAAGTTTAACAAGTCTAATGTGACTGTCAGTAAAAAAAAACTAAGATAGGAAGCTTAGTTCCAGAAGATTGGAATAACAAGAAAACACCTAGATTTGCTTGGTAAAAAAAAAAAAAACAAGCAGAGTAAATGTCCTCATAAATGCACAGCTGAGCCATCTAATAATCCAGATAACAGGCATTTAAGCCTGTGCTAAAACTACTCAGAGAGTGGTGGGTGAGAGCAGGATGTTTTTTCATATTCCAGTGACTTGTGCTTAAATGCTAACAAGGAAACAGAATTAGAAGCTTTGGGCTCATGCTAGAACCCTTAAAAGACTATAAGTAAAAATGGGGACTAAAAAACAATCCCACCAACACAGATGGTGGTCTTGCCTCTGGTTATTAGTCACAGATGATGTAGTGGGGAAGAGTCTCCCCTCAGAACTTGCAATCACAGGTCTGTATCTCAGGTAGCTTTGGTATTTGACATTACCTGCTCCGTCTTGGAATCCCCAAGGCAAGAGATTAGCATAGAGATTATCCCTAAACGTGTGGTATCCCTAGAATGCCTGGACAAGTTATGTAACCTTGTTGATTGATCCTTATTTTCCCTAGCAGTAATTAAATAATAACTAACAGGTATTGAATGTTTACTTGTGTCAGAACTTTACAACCCAAACTCATTTAATCTTCAGAACAACCCTACAACACACAGGTACAGTAATCTGTCAATGGTGTGGGGTGATGGAGGTGGGGGTAAGGGTGGGAGTAGGGGTAGTCACATCTGTCTCCAAGGATTGGTATGAAAATAAGATGAGGTATAAGGTGTTAAGTCAGTGCTTGTGTGTCTCTACTTCGGAAGTTGCCACCGCCTACGCTATCCCATGGGGTTTTCTCACTTCAAGTGGGACACAGATTCTCAAACTCTTCTCTTCCTCTCTTTCTTGTAGTCCACAAAGACAAGAAGCACAGGATCCCTCCTTGCTTGTTTTAAAGATTTTATTATTGATCCTCATTGAAGGAAGGGAGGAAAGAACATGAAACGTGAGGTGGGCCTTGAAAGATGGGTAAGATTTAGATAGGCAGAATTGTGGGAAGGTGTTTCAAGCAGAGAAGATATCAGGAGCAAAGTCTAGACAAGAATAACACTCTTTAAGGCCAGTGACAAGGGAACACGTCCCAGCATTAAAACTTACCAATTCTTTGACAGCCACTGCATGTTCCATCTCTTCCAGCAAGTCTTCCTTGTTGTCATCCTTATGCAAGGATCTCTCTCCTTCATACTGTCCTTACTGTCCCCCAAAAATCTTGGCATTGAACTATATTCAATTCAAAATTTAGGACAACAGTATATTTCCCCTTTTCTCTTTAAAGTAACATTTTTGTGTGTGTAGTCTTTCTTCTCTCTGACTCTGACCTTCTTGGAGAGAGACTCTCTGGATACTCCCCTCTCCCAGTACAAGGAAACTGTAAAGTGCTCACTTCATAAACAGACTTTGAATTGCTTTATAAAAACCACAGTTGGAAGCACAGCAAAAGACTTTGCTTCCAACACCTAATAAACACATGGAATTCGCATGTTATTGCTTTGTGCAGATGAAGCTTTCTGCTTAAGTGTAAATATTTTGAAGATATTTTCAGGACCTTGAAAAGGGAAGATTGTTCTTCACATTCATTCCTAAAAGTTGTAAAAAATATTTCAAATTTAAGAAAAAATAGCTTATTCTATTTTCATATATTAAAAGATCTTTGTTTATAAAATGAGTTTAGAAATGTTTTAAAATACTTTTTTCTGATTCTTTGTCTATCTTTATGTATGTTGTAAACATGACACTGTGTTCTGGGACTTGCTAGGAGAGAGAAAAAAATTAACATGTACTCCAGTGAGGATTCTTTTTACTTACACTGGGATGATTTTATGCCTAAAGAAGTAAATTACAACAAGTTACGAAATTCTTTCTCAACTATCCTGCCAACTTATCCCCCTCAATTAGTGTGGAAAATCAACTTGACTGTGTAGCTTATGGTTAGTCAAATTACTGGTTTACACAGTGTAACTAAACTTAGCCAATTTATCAGTGCTTTTTGGCTGAGGACGTGTCAATGCCAGGTCATGCTGACATATCTACCCCAAAGTGCAGAGTGCTCAGGCACGTGAGGCCTGTTTTAAAGGCAATTAAAAAAAGAAAGAAACAAAAGGCATTGAAATCAAAATTTCAGCATTACTTTTATTTTAATTCCTTTTCTTTTGTTTGGAAAAATCTTTTTCCGATGTTAATAGCATTTGAAAATAACTTTATTTTATGGAGGAATAAAAGGGGAGCTTTTCAAGTTTTGGAGAGATTTTCCATTTTTGTGTTTCAGAGGAAGCACTGTCACTTAGAGCAGTGCTTCTCAGACTCCTTAGTGTAGCAAGCTTCACCTGGAGAGATGGTTAAAACTTAGATTTCTGGCCCCACCCCCAGCTTCTGATTCAGTAGGTGTGGAGTGGAGTGGCTAACTTGCATTTCGATAAGCTCCCAGGTGACACCTACATTAGTGGTCCAGGGACCACACTTTTCTCAAAGCGCTTAGAGAAGCTGGGATTCCAGAAGCCTAGAGCTGCATCTTAGAGAGAACAGTTATAATCTTCTGAACACTTACATTGTGCCAGGCACCGGGTGAGTCACTTTACATGCAACATGTCTAGTCCATACAACAACCTTACAAGTTGGGAATGATTATTCCTATTTTATAGATTAAGGAACTAAAGCTCAGAAAGTTAATTAAGTTATCCAAGATCACACAGCTAGGCAGAGCCAGAATTTGAAGTTGGGTATTTTCTGTCTCCAGATCCAAGCTATTTCCATTAAAACATACTTCTTTATCAGGATTAAAGTTTATCTAGTTCCATTTCCTTCCTCATGCAGGAATAACTGCTCTAACTGAAGCGTGGGTGGCTCTTCAGTTTCTGCTCAGACCTGTCAGAGACAAGCACTTGCTGCTTTCTGAGGGAAGCCTTGATGGGGGACAGGTAGAGTGACCAACCACCTGGTTCCTGGGACTTAGAGGTTTCCCAAGATGGGATTTTCAGTTTTATTTTAACTGGACAGTCCTGGGAAAACTGGGAATGGTTGGTCACTCTAGGGTAGCTCAAACCATTTCAAATTCTTTACAAGGAGCCAAAGCTTTCCTCCTGTAGTCTTCACTTCTGTTGTCGTTTTCTGTAATAGGGTCTTGTACATGACAATCTTTCCAGTGTTTGAAGATGGTGATCATCCCACCAGACTCCGGGCTATCTTCATTCCCCTTGACCTTTCTTCACATAGCATCGTTCCTGTAGCATTTGTGGTGTGTCAGGAACTCTTCTAAATGCTTTATGTACATTTATTGAATACTCACGAGAGTGCTGTGAGGTAGGTACTGCGATAATCTACATTTTACAGACGAGGACATGGAGGCACAGTTAAGTACTCTGCCTAGGGTCACACGTTAATCCAGAGGCTGAGCCAGGGCTTTAGCCCGCGCAGTGTGGCTCCAGATCCACACTCTGAGTCACTACACTTGACCGCTTTCCATGCAGCCAACCAGGCTTTCCTAAGCAAGCAGCGAGGAGACACTCGGTGAAAAGACGCAGAAGAGAGACACAGTCCTTGTCATCATGGACGGCATGGTCCAGTGGGAGACACACTAGCCATACATAGACACATAAAAGAAATAAAAGAATTACAAATTAGGATAAGTTCTATGAAATAAATTGGTGCTAAGATAGAAAATATTGATGACATAGTTTGGGTCTATAAATGGAAAACAAACTGTTTTTTCCTTCTACACTCACACTCACCACTACACATAGGACACTCTGGTCACCGAAATGTATATGGGGTGTTTCCCATACACCAAGCAATTCTCCAGTGGACACTAACTGGGTGTCCTATAATTCAATTCAATTTTGACACTACCTGGAGTTAGCACAGTTCTCACAGACTGAGGGCTCAGTCCCACAAGACTGCCCCAGTTCAGATGCCAGTGGCAAGTCCTAGGTTGTCACTTGTGTTTCTGACCAACCAGCTATAAATCAGGGGTTCCCAAGACCCCCTCCTCAGTTTGGTCAACTTGCTAGAGCAACTTACAGAACTTAGGGAAACACATTTACTGGTTTATTATAAAGTATATAATAAAGGAGACAGATGAACAGCCAGGTGAAGAGCTGCATAGGACAAGGAATGTGCGAATGGCTGTGGGACTTCCATGCCCTCTCTGTGCACATCACCCTCCAGGAACCTCCGTGTGTTCAGCAATCTGGTAGCCCTCTGAGCCCTATAGTTCAGGGATTTTTATGGAGGCTTCCTCAGGTAGGCATTATTGATTGTTAACTCAGTCTCTAGTCCCTCTCCCCTTCGCAGAGGATGGAGGGCAGGGCTAAAAGTTCCAAGCTTCTAATCATGCGTGGCCTTTCTGGTGACCAGCCCCCATCTGGGAGCCTACCAAGAGTCACCTCATTAGGACAAAAGATGCTCCTGTCATTCCAAGAGATTAAGAATCCGTGTCAGGAACTGGGGTCAAAGACCAATTATCAGAACAAAAAATGCATTTAGCACCCCTATCACTCAGGAAATTACAAAGGTTTTAAGAGCTCTGCACTAGGAACTGGGACGAGAGACCAAATATATTTCTTACTATATCACAATATCACAGGGAGATAGAAGCCACACAGTAGGTCAAACAGGGGAAGTTTAATATAAGGAATTATTAATTGTGATAAAAGAATAACTGTCAGATGTAAAGAAACTATATTTGGTATTGTAAGGCCAAGGGAGTGTACTTATGGAAGGACAAACTTGATGGGAATTCAGATCTCATTGGAGGAGATGGGGTTCAGCCACTGGATAGCAGGGAAGTTGTCTGGTCTTGCCAGGCTAAAGCTGTTCTACAGTTGCTGGACAAGCAATAGGCCACCCCCTGGAATGGCAGGAAGGGGTGCGGGCCATCAGCCACTGGTGGCATGGGTGGTCTGGGCACTGGTTTGGGCAGGAGGTCTTCAGAGCACGTGGGCTGCACGGGCACCACATGGAGGCTCTAGTTTTTGTAGAGAGGGTGGTGGAAAGGTTATGGGTGGGCTGAGCCTGCAAGGCTGCAGAGGGATGAGTGCAGAGCACTGTGTGTCCTTACCCCCACCAACCCCCACCAACCCCCGAGCTCAGCGAAATGGCAGGAAAGCCTCAGTGCTCTGCACTCATCCCTGGGGCGAGGCCACCATGTGTCCTTACCCCCACCAACCCCCACCAACCCCCGAGCTCAGCGAAATGGCAGGAAAGCC
>NW_007739366.1:20391-25625 GCF_000696425.1 Galeopterus variegatus | reverse complement strand
AAAAGGATACTTTCCTGTTATGGCTTCCAGATTTTAAAAATGCACTTATCTTTATATGTGTCGATGTTATAATTTATACAAAAGGGATAATTTTCCTCAACATCATACGTTTTTCACTTAATATTTCTTAAAAGTATTTCCACATCAGCACATCCAGATCTACTTTATTTTCTTTAATTGCTGTATAGTATTGTGTCATGTGGATAACCAATAATTTATGTATTTTTGATAGACATTTGGGATTTGCATTTATAAAAATTCTGCCAAGATTACTGTACATATATGTGGCTGAATTTTTGAAGGTAAAACACAACCATGTCTAAATTCTTTACTATGTGACAGAATACGTGCCTTTTAAAATTTGATAGCCTGTGAAATTAACCTGCAGTAAGATTGCATCAGTTTGCACTACCCTCTTATCGCAAGTGGAAGACAGTTTTCCTTCCCTCACATTCCTGCCAGCCCTGGAGAAGCCTTTTGCCAGTTTGCGAAGTGAAACAAATGTTTTCTCACTATTTTGATTTGCATTTCTTTAATTATACATAAAGTGAAGCATCCTTCCATATGTTCATAATCTTTTGAATTTGTTTTTTCTATGAATCATTTCTGTCCTTTGCACAGTTTTCAATTGGGCTGTTTTTTTTTCCTTTGTTTTTTCTATGAATCATTTCTGTCCTTTGCACAGTTTTCAATTGGGCTGTTTTTTTTTTTTTTCTATGAATCATTTCTGTCCTTTGCACAGTTTTCAATTGGGCTGTTTTTTTTTCCCCATATACTTTTATATCAGTTCTATTTAAGTTAAGGAAAAGAGCTCTTCACATATATGTTTTAAATATGTTTTCTCTATTTTTGAACTTAGTCTTTTGATTTTATTTTAATTTTTCTCCCTCTTCTTTTTTTTTGGGGGGGGGCAGTTATAACCTGCTCAGAAAAGCCTTCATCTTTCTTAGATTAGTAATAAATTAACCCACATTTTTAGAAATTTTATTTATTATTCTTGATGTTTGAATATTTGGTTCACCTGGAATCAATTTGGCTGTAAGGAGTGAGATAGGAACTCAGCTTTGCTGTTATCTCAGTATGCACCGACCAGCTATGTCGTCGCCATTTACTTATTAATCTCTCTTTTCCCAAGTGCTCTGAAATCTCCCCTTTACAACATACTAACTACTCTGTGCATTTGAGTCNTATATCAAATTGCTTTATTGACTGGAGTTTCAAAATATGTTTTGCTATCAGGATAGACTTAGGAGTGGATATATTCTGGATGGGGCGGGCAGAGAAGATCTTGCTGACCAGGTGCCAGGTAGGCTGACATCGGAAGAGCAAGAAGTGACCAGCTTCATAGAGATGGGGGCAGGAGCATTCTGGAAAGAGGAAGCTGCAAATACAAAGGTTGGGAGGCAGAAAACAGCTTGGCATGTTTGAAGGAACTAAAAAAAGACCAGTGTGTTGAGTACATTAAACAAGGGAGAGAGGGAGATGGGTTTGGAAAGACAGGCCAGGTTTTGTAGGACCTGGAGGACCATGGTGAGGAGCTTGGTTTTGTCCTAAGCACAAGGGGAAGCAGGTAATGAATTTGAAGTAGGGAGGGGACATGCTGCAACCTCCCAGAGCCTAACATCATCACTCTGAGAGTTATGAGGAGAACAGGTGGGAGAAGGTCAGTTCAGAGGTTGTTGTGGGTTCCAGGCAAGAGACAGTGGTGGGCAGTGGAGATGGGGAGAGATGGACACATGAGACACATTCTGAGACACATCTTGGAGAATCAACAAGACTTGTTCCCAGCTATAGGGTGAATCAAGGCTGATTTGCAGGGCCCCCCTTTTCCTTTTGTACCTGTCTGGACCATTTACGTTTACCCACCTGGTTTACATGTACATGTTAAAATGGAAAAATGGCAATGGCTCGAGGATGGTTGAGAAACTTTTAAAAATATCATATTTGGGCTTATTTATATTATAAAGTCTCAGCAGGTGGTACCATTTGCTGGCACGGGGAAGATGTCGAGGAGAAATAGGTTTGGGAGTGAAAGGGAGTGGGCCGGGGTTGTATCACGAGTGCAGGAGTGAGATGTTGAGTTTGAGACGTCTGACAAAGCCAAAGGCAGGCAGCAAACAGGCGGTTCTCCCGTATGTGGATCCAGAGCCAGCCAGAAGGAGAGGTCTAGGTGGAGACACCAACCCACGTATGAATGTCATTTAGAATTGCAGGAATGCGTGAGAGGGTGGAGGAGGAAGACAGTGTGGAAAGAGAAGAGAAGAGAGCCGCAGTCTGAGCCCTGAGGACCCCCCGCCTTTAGAGATGGTGCAGAAGGAGCTGGTGAATGAGCAGCCCAAGGTGTGGTGGGAAGAGCAGGAGAGCGTGGTCTCAAAATCCCCTTCCCGGCCCTTCAGCAGCTTCCACTGCACTTAGAATAGAACCAAACCTCTTTCCACCCTCTGCAAGGCCCTGCCCACTCTGGCCAGCATCTGCTGTCCCTGCTTCAGCCCCGACGACTCCCAGCCTCGGTCACCTTCTTTACGGCCCTCACACGGCCCTCTCGCCTCTCTGCTTGGAAGACCATCTCACACCCCTTATCCTTTAGGTCTGACTCATAGTCATTGACATGAATATTCATGTTATATTCTGTCCCAGCCTCTTACTGATGTCCTTTATCACGATTCGTAACTATATATTTGTTTATACAGGACAGTAAGCTCCATTAGGGCAGGGATAGTTTCTTTTTCATTTATTTTTGTCTCCTTACTGCCAACACAGCACCTGGCAAACAGTAGGCATGCAGTAAACATATGGTTCATGAACGAATAAGCCCTTTTAATCTTCACCATGGCTTTGTGAGGTAGGGGTTTTAACCCTTTTTTCCCTTTCATTTTTTTTTATACAATTGAGGACAGGAAACTCAGAATGTGTAGCTGATTGTTCACAGGTTCCAGCATAAGCAAGTGGTAATGGTGGGTGAAAACACTGGTGAACCATATTCCAGAGGCCAAAGGGGAACGTGAAAGGGTTGGCGAGGAGAGCTCCTGGTTCCCTGCTGCTGGTGAGGCCCGGGGCTGTGTGGGCGAGGCCCCTGCAGAGGGCAGCAGAGGGCCGCACTGGCCGGGGATGCTCCACGCCTGAGCGGCCCTGGGCCCCAGCTGGCCGGCTGCAGGCTGTAGTAGGCTAGGGTTTGGAGAGGAGATAACCTGTCTGTTCTTTGTAGGACTCTAAAGTGTGCCAATGGAGAGCTTGAGGCACCCTTCCTACTGTTGTTAGATGTGCTGATCCCTGTCACACAGAGTATTATGGAGCTGTCCTACTCTGGGCCCCTTGTTGTTGGAAAGGGTACAGAGTCTCTCCAAGAAAATACATGGCGGGAGAGTATCAAATCAACTTAGTTTCAAGGGTAGATTCCTATTGCCCTAAACCCCTCAACATAGTCCCAGTGCCCTTGGCGTTCCCTTGGCCACTGAGATTGTTTTAGGAATGGACGTACAACAACACTGATTCATTAGCTGTGAATGAGGACACAGGTAGCCCTGGAAGCTGTCAGCAGCCAACTTGTTACCCCAAGAAAAGGCTGGTTTAGAAAAAGCTGACAGAGGGAGGCAGAGGTGAGAGACTCATAGACAAACAGAGTTGTGACCCCCCAAACTTTGGGATCCTCTGTATAATCTGTGCCAGAATCCCACATTATCTCTGGATTTGAGATTTGGGAAAGATTTGGGAAACCAATAAATTGTTTTGGTTGTTTAGGGCATTCAAGTTAGATTTTCTTTTTCTTATATCAGAAAACCTCAAATGGATCCACTCCTCCCAGAACTCTTTTATTGGAAGGATGGGAGGTCTGGCATCTGCTTTAATGGAAGGGCTCTTCCTTCCTCCCCTCTTTTGGCCTTTTGGTCTTCAAAGTGACCACAATGCACCTGGCACAGTTCTTGGAGCTTTACAAATACAACAGAGAACAAGAGAATAGTATTTAAAACCAAGACCAACTACAGCCTCTTTGCCTTATAAGGAAAGTGACACAATTCAAATGTGTGGAGGAAGAAACCGCTAAATGGACCTGTTCCTTGCAGAGGCTGAGATGAGATTCAAGCCAACGTTTTTGAATTTCAAAGGGCAGGAAACCCTGGCTGGCATGGGAGATTATACAGATATATAATGAGTGAATGTATATATATGTGTATGTGTACACACACACACGCCCACACACGTACATGCATACGTCCACACTTAATCCCTCTAGCCACCCTGAGGGGTGAGCATTACTTATTTTACAGAAGATGAGTGAGGCTCAGAGTGGGTGTCACTGCTCAGCTATGAAGGAGTGGAGCTGGGTTTCCAACACAGGGCTGTGGCTCTAAAGCTCATGGTTGCCCTTCCAGGGTAGAATACTATCTACCACACCCATGGCTGCCTCCTGTATGTGATTTTGTCTGGGTGGGCTTCTCGGGGAGGGGGTGGTGAAGAGGTAAAAGGGAAGTTATCCTGGTATGTTTATTTAACTTTTCATGGGAGTGGTGGAGGGAATGGGCAGGGGAGAGAGCCTCTTACACCAGGATCCTGAGCGTGGTAGGAAGNGGTGAGCATTACTTATTTTACAGAAGATGAGTGAGGCTCAGAGTGGGTGTCACTGCTCAGCTATGAAGGAGTGGAGCTGGGTTTCCAACACAGGGCTCTGGCTCTAAAGCTCATGGTTGCCCTTCCAGGGTAGAATACTATCTACCACACCCATGGCTGCCTCCTGTATGTGATTTTGTCTGGGTGGGCTTCTCGGGGAGGGGGTGGTGAAGAGGTAAAAGGGAAGTTATCCTGGTATGTTTATTTAACTTTTCATGGGAGTGGTGGAGGGAATGGGCAGGGGAGAGAGCCTCTTACACCAGGATCCTGAGCGTGGTAGGAAGGAGAAGCAAAGTGGACTTTGGAAAGTCAACCACTGCCAGGGAGGCAGTGTAGCATAGTGGCTGGATACATAGGCTCAGAGCCCAACCAGACTGGGTTCAAGTCCTAGGGCCATGATGTATTAGCTCTCTGACCTCAGGCAAGTTAGTTAACTTATTGAAACTTGACTTTCATCCCTAAAAATGAGACCTATCTCTCAGAGTTTTTGTGTGGATCAAACCAAAAACCGCGAGTACAGTTTACAGCATAGTGCCTGGCATCCCATAGCGCTTGGCAGATCTGGAGGCATTCTCAAGTCCCTTCTGATAATAATTGCCACGCTCAAACACTGTATCATACTGAGTGGG
>NW_007739366.1:11030-19171 GCF_000696425.1 Galeopterus variegatus | reverse complement strand
TGGGCTTAGCCATGTGCTACCTCTGACACTGACGTGAAAAGGACAAGGAGCTCCTTGTTACACAAGACAAAAGACCAGCATCCCTCTTGGAGACATCAGGACAGAGGGATTGAAACATCTGTTTACTAAAGACTCCCAAATTAAGGAAGCCTTGCGTAGAAGAGTTGGTCCTCATGGAGCCCAGCGTCCCCTCTGATATTTGGCCCAGAAATCAAGCTGGAGGTGGCAGGAAATCTGACCGCCATGCCTGACCAGGACCTGTTTTGGGGCTTGTCAAGTCTGGGGTAGGAGTGCAGGTCAGGTCTGCCCCGGGAAGATGAGGCCGGTGAGACACATTCAAGGAGACATTGTTCTCGGATGCCAACCCTGACCTTGCATGAGCTGGAGGAGAAGGAGGTCTCCTTCAGTTGGACACCCCTTTGCCTCACAATCATCTCAGCCCTGCCTAGGGCCAAGGAGAGGCAGGCTCCCTGTCACTGCTTGTGTTTCAGAGCGAGGGAGACAGCACTCTCAGGAGGTGAAGGGCACGCGTATGTGTGGCCCCCACCTCTCCGGCCTAACAGAGACCCCCCTGTTAGGCAGGCCCTGCGGGTCCTTCCTGTGATTAGCTCTCAGACGTCTTCCTGTGGGCAGAAGGTCAGACCTCAAGGACTGTGCAGAAGAGAGTGTGCTCCTCCCCCCTCTTCACGCACCCAGGGAGCTTTGGCCCAGAAGTGGAGCCCAGGGTATTGTGAGGGAACTGCTTTTGCTATCTATTGCAGTGCAACAAATTAACACAGGACTTAGTGGCTTACAGCAACATTTATTATTTTACAGTTTCTGTAGGTCAGGAATCAGGTGCAGCTCATCTGGGTCCTCTGTTTCAGGGCCTCTCATAGGCTGGAATCGAGGTGCCACCTGGGGTGTAGTCATTGCAAGGCCTGACTAGGGAAAAATCCTCTTCCAATTTCTCTCATGTGTCTGTTGGCAGGATCTGGCTCCTTCCTGGCTGTTGGCTGGAGGCGTCCCTCAGTTCTTTGCCATGTGGGCCTCTCCAACATGGCAACTTGCTTCCTCAAAGCCAGCAAGCTGAGAAGTAGAGAGAGGGGAAGAAAGAGCAAGATGAACGTCATAGTCTTATAGCCTAATCTGAGACGTGACACCCATCACTCTTTTTTCATTTTCTATTTGTTAGAAGGAACTCAGTATGCCCAGTCTACACACAAACGTGCACACAAGCACACGTGAGGGAATTACGCCAGGGTGTGCCTACCCAGAGCCCAGATCACCAGGACACATTTCAGAAGCAGCCTGCCACAGGAAGGGAGGAGAGATAAGCAACTGGGATTTATTGAGGTCCAAACATGTGTTGGGGCATCTCATAATTATTCCATTACGTTCTCATGAGAGGCTTGGAAGAGACTGGCCGCAGTTATCCTCTGCACAAGAATATCAAGGAAGGTCTTTGAGGAGTGAAAGGCTGGTTGAGAGACCCATGGAGATCTGAGGAAGCCAAGTCTGAGTGCTGTGAGGAGTTGGAAGCAGGGCCTCTGAGTGTGGAACTCAGAGATTAGTCAGGTTTGTAGCATGGCTGGTAATAACAGACAGAGTTCAAATCCAGCTACCATTTAGAATGGGGAAGGTGGAGAAAACTCTCATGGCAGACGAATGGGGACCATGAGGTTGCTGGGATGACTCCCTGGAGGAGAGGCTGGGACTAGACTTATGATGCAGTCACACACTGATGTTCCAGAACCGACGGTGATGTCAGAAGAGCTAGTGAATGCTCCTGTAAGAGGAAGTCATGTGAGAAGCAGCCTGTGTGCTTCCAGAAAGGTTGTGGTGGGCACGTCAGCCCAGCAGTCACCCCAATGACAGTCTCAGGCAGAAGCTGGCAGGTGAGTTGGTTCCTGAAGTGATCAGGATGGTCAAAATAGGAGGCGCTTGTGCACAGAAGACACTGAAGCACAGACCATGCAGAATGTTTGGGATTTCTAATGGGTGAGCCTGAACATTTACCTTTCCTCAGCTTGTATGATCTTAGTGCGGGGGGAACCCTCTACTGTCCTGGGATGCGTTTCTTTCCTAACGTGACCTGGAGCAAATAACTCATCCACTGTAAGCCTTAGTACCCACACCTTTAGTATGGTGGTTGTATTAGTCAGGGTTCCCTAGAAAGACAGAATCAATAGGATACATTTTAATTATATGAGAGAGATTTATTAGGGAAATTAGCTCGTGTGACTATGAAGAAAAGTCCCACAATAGGCCGTCTATAAACTGGATGCCAGGAGCATAGCTCAGTCCAAGTCCAAAGGCCTCAAAACCAGGGAAGCTGATGGTGTCCTTGGTGTAAGTTCTGGAACCCAAAAGCTGAAGGGTCTCGAGCTGTGCTGTACACAGATAGGAGAGAAGAGTGTGTTCCAGCTCCAGCAGATCAAGAGAGGAGAGCTTCGCCTCTTTCCTCTGTCTTTTGTTCTCTCGGAACCCCCGGCGGATGGGATGGTTCCCACCTACATTCAGGGTGGGTCTTTCCCACCCAATCCAGTCAGACTCTCATGCTAATCTCTGCTGGAAACACCCTCACGGACACACCGAAAAAGATAGCTTTACCAGGTTTCTCGGCATTCCTTCATCTAACCAAGTTGACACCTAGAATTAACCTTCACAGTGGTATTTATTACCTAATCATAGTGTGTCATAGAAATTAAGTAAGCCACAGACAAAAATCACCTGGTAAACAGGAGGTGCCTAAGAATCGTTCACTCTCTTCTCTCCTGTACCTCCTTCCCCCTCCTCCTATTCAGAATGATATGGTGCGGTTTATATATACACAGTAGATTGACACTCAGCCTTCATTCCATCTGCCTTCTAGTGGACTGTCTGGTACTGCACAGCCTGGGAAAATGAAAACTACATTTCCCAGACCCCTGTACAGTCAGGAGTCTGGAGGGAATTAAGGCTCCGCCTGTGAGATGCACTGTGAGAGATCGGGGCAGAAGTCAGCAGAGACCATGCTCCTGCTGCTCTTGCTGTTTCGGCTGGCACTGCTCTGGAGGGACTGAGTTTTCTCTAGTAGCAGGAGCAGACCTCCTAGCATTCTGTCACTGGTCCCATAGACATTGGGAGACGAGGGTACCCATTTTGCTGGGGTCTTGTGGCAGGAGCAGCTTTGGTTCTGGAGCAGGCACAGGCAACCCAGCAGCTCCCTTGGTGGCCCAGGTCTCCTTTGGGAAGGCTTGCTGAAAGCTCAACCTAAAGTCTATTCTAAATCCCTCCTAGTAGTTCTGTAAAACACTTAATACCCTGTTATAAATCCTCTCTTGCTTAATCTAGCCAGAGTGGATTTTGTTCTCTTCAGCTGACCAGTACAAGTGGGATGGAGAGATTTTTATTGCTGAATTCCTCTTAGAGAAGTCACTCTGTGTGTTTAGGAAGGATGCCTGGATAAGTGCTTGGAGGGAAGGTAGTCCCCCCGCTCACCGGGCCCTTCCTCATTCCCACCCAGGCCTCGGCATCAGCTTGCTGTAAGGCTTTAGGAACTTTACTGTTACTCCGGAAAAAGAGGGGAAAGGAGACAAAAGTGTGGAGAAGAGGCAGAAGGACCCAGGGGCTGGCAGAAGGCCAGGTGTTGTGTTATACAAACTTTTCCAGGACTCCCTCCCCTATATTTTCCACAACGCTTGGTGTGATCGACTTTTTCTGTTGTGGAAACCAAAGAGTGACTGAATTTCACATTGGGGAGGAGGTCACATGGGGACAGAAGGGATGTGAAAGGAAGCCCGAGTTTTGAGAGATGGAAGGGCCGGGAAACGATGGGTCCTCACAGGGAGCCAGCAGGGGCGCTGGGGAGCGTGTTGAGTTCCCTGGTCCGGGGGATTCAGATGTGCAAGGCCATCTCACTTGGGTAAGAAGGAGCAGAGGCCCTCAGCACACATATGAATAGCAGTTGAGAGTGATTCTTTCCTGCTTTGCTTGGCTCTTACAACGTGATCTCTGTCTCTCTGAACTCAAAGTATTTAAGCTCCACAATCTTCAGAGTGCTGGTCACTTCCTCATCTATATTTACTGTATTTTGTGTTGTTGTTTACCTTCTCTGCAAGACTGTCAGCTCCTGGAGGGCAGAGGCCCAGATCTGGTTCATCTCTCAGTCTCTGAAGTTATTATGTGCAAGTGTTGCGTGGATGTGCCGCAGTGCTTTTTGCTGGGGAGAGTACCCAGACTTTAATCATATTCTCTGAGGAGTCCAGGGCCTAGAAAATGTTTAGAAGCTGCATGAGCGGGTATTTTTTGGGGACATCTGGACACTGTTCCTTTACTTATATGCAAAAAAAGGAGTCATCTTTCAAAAGTCAAATCCGTCTTATCCTCAGGCTTGTCTTCCTTCAAGAGTGTGTACCCGTGGAGATCTGGAGCTCATGGGCCACGCAGGAAACTGAGAATTGGTCTCTGTTTCAAGATTCTGTCAATTAGAGACTCAGCTATGCAGTCCATTTTTATAGCTTCTTCCCCAGGACGCCTTGCTCTGCACTCAGAGAGGATCACAAGCCAAGCTGACACCAAGCAAGCCCCACTGTGGGTGGGATCCATGGCTGCTATGTGCTTTCCAGCCTGTCGTCTCTTAAGCTGTAAATATTTATCATGTGAATATGGGCTCCAAAGAATCTCTAGGGTGGTATGGGGGCTGGGGCTGGGGTGCAGAGAGAGAGAGAACCCCCTGGAAGCTGATATGTGATGTTGATGCATTAAGACTGAAGAAAAGAGCAATAAAAACCCCATCATGAGACTGTGTTTCCATGGCCCAGGGCCGGCGGAAGATGAGTTCTGTTCTAACCTGTGCATCTCAGCCCAGGAACCACGGGCAAACAAGCAGTAAAGCAAAACTTGGATTCCGACAACGGCTGAGTCTGTAAACTGTCTACAGTTCTCATATTTATCTCTTAAATTAATCCACTGACACTGCCATTTGGCTGACAGCATTTGCTGTGGGTGTGTGGATGTGTTTAGTGGTGAAGAAAATAAAAGACCGGAGAGGGCCAGATTAATTTTTTGTTGGCATTTTATGGTTTTTAACTTGGAGTAACTGGTTGTTAAAATGGAACTGTCGAACTCTCAGTTGTTGCTGAGGCTCCAAATCCCCTGTACTTTCCAAAGTAAGATCACCTATGAATGTTTGTGAAGGGCTGGCCCCTTACCCACTTAACGATGTGAAAGAGTTGAAGTTGGGATGGCCGAGAGGAGTAGACACCGGAGGAAGAGTTTGAGGAAAGCTGTCCATGTGCTTTGAGTCCCCCAACCCCAGCTCTGGAAAGGGTTCTGGAAGGCCTTAGCATTTTCTACTCTCAGGAATCCATCCACCAATTTGCACGGCTGCCACCCCAGAACCATGCCACACTGGCCACAATCTCACAGTGAAAGATGTTCCACCCTTTCTCTGGAGACCCATGAACTAGTGTCTGAACGCTGAGGCTGCTGCTACTACTTGTGCCACAGAAAAAGCAGCACCTCTATGGCAGAGCTTGTCAGCAGGAACAGTAGAAGGGATGGGAGCCTGGCCTGTACTGCCCTCCAAGTCTTGCTTGAGTGCACCTTACTGGAGGAACCTAAATCCTATCCAGAGTGTTACCTGCAAAAAGTCTGGGAAATGTAGTTTTATCTTATCAGCTTCTGCAGTGTGGGAAGGCGCACTAGAAAGGGGTTGGAATGGGTGCTGATGATGAGCTCGCCCTATCCCACACACTCCCACTCATACTCCAAGGCCCATGTCGTGCTGCCTCCTCTCTGAGACTCCTCTCCCACAGCCCCCATCCCATCCCAGTAGAAAACTTCCTCTTCTGTGATCCCCAATTTATTGTAATCCAGGGTCACAGCAGTCTCTGTAGTGGACTGAATTATGTCCCCCCTCTAAAATTCATTAAGTTTTTGAATTGTGGCTTGAATTGTGTCCCCCAGGCTTTTATATATGAGCAGTAGAAAACTTCCTCTTCTGTGATCCCCAATTTATTGTAATCCAGGGTCACAGCAGTCTCTGTAGTGGACTGAATTATGTCCCCCCCCCCCTAAAATTCATTAAGTTTTTGAATTGTGGCTTGAATTGTGTCCCCCAGGCTTTTATATATGAGAAAGTTGGCCCCCACTGTGACTGTTAAGAGGTTGGGAAATCCTATTATGGTAATTGAAAGGTGGGGCCTTGAAGAGGTGATTGGATTGTAGGACTATGGTATAGTGAACGGATTAATAATGGTGGTCAGGGGTGTGGTTCTGATGGCTTTAAAAGAAGAGAGGAGAGTCTGTCTCTTGCTGTCTCTGCTTCCACCATCTTGCAATGTGAGACCCCTGGGTCACTGCCACCACCACCAGATGGACGTTGGACTTCCCAGCCTCAGAAACTGTAAGCAATAAATTTCATTTTCTTTATACATTACCCAGTTCCAAGTATTTTGTTATAAGCAATAAAAACGGACTAATACAGTCTCCTATGTTAAACTGAAAGTTTCTTGAGGGAAAGGATTTTGTATGATTCATTTCTGCCTCTAGTACCTAGTACAGGCTGGTAAGTAATAATTGTGGTGGTTTTAAAATACACCCACAAATTCTTTGATATTTCTCCCTTCAAAAAGTAGAGCCTAATTCCCCTCCCTTTGAGTATGGCCTAGACTTACTGACTCACTTCCGATGAATAGACTGGTCATAAAAGATATGGCTTGATCTCTCTTGGATCACCAGCTCTGTGGAAGCCAGTCGCCGTGTCACAAGGAGCCAGTCCTATGGAGATCCACATGGCAAGGAACTGAGGCTGCCTGCCAACAACCAGCACTAACTTACCAGGCATTTTCTTCTTCCAGGAAGGGAACTCTCTCATCTGATGTGGGAGGACATTCAAGTCTCTTGCCTCCCATGATCCATTAAAGTGGTTAAAAACCACAGCCTGTTGACTCATCCTCTTTGTTTGCGATGAATGGTAGACAAGAGAAGGGATCGAGGTGGACAGAATAGAACTGAGGCTAAGAGTTCCCTGTTTTCATTCAGCGTTACTGGTTGTGGTTGGCCAAGCCTGACTTCCAAGCCTGCTGAGGAAGGCAAGGAAGGACATTAGCATTTTGGAATCCTCTCACCTCTCCTTGTCAAAGAGGAGCTTGTGTTCCTGGTGAACCCCAGAGTCTCTGGCACGACTCCTGCCTGAGGAAGAAGAGTCATCAAGGAACAAGTGGCCTGGGTAGGCTGCACCACACAGCAGAGAGAAGAGTGGTTACCCAGCAGAAATGCGAGAGCATCTCATTTCATNCCCTTCAAAAAGTAGAGCCTAATTCCCCTCCCTTTGAGTATGGCCTAGACTTACTGACTCACTTCCGATGAATAGACTGGTCATAAAAGATATGGCTTGATCTCTCTTGGATCACCAGCTCTGCGGAAGCCAGTCGCCGTGTCACAAGGAGCCAGTCCTATGGAGATCCACATGGCAAGGAACTGAGGCTGCCTGCCAACAACCGGCACTAACTTACCAGGCATTTTCTTCTTCCAGGAAGGGAACTCTCTCATCTGATGTGGGAGGACATTCAAGTCTCTTGCCTCCCATGATCCATTAAAGTGGTTAAAAACCACAGCCTGTTGACTCATCCTCTTTGTTTGCGATGAATGGTAGACAAGAGAAGGGATCGAGGTGGACAGAATAGAACTGAGGCTAAGAGTTCCCTGTTTTCATTCAGCGTTACTGGTTGTGGTTGGCCAAGCCTGACTTCCAAGCCTGCTGAGGAAGGCAAGGAAGGACATTAGCATTTTGGAATCCTCTCACCTCTCCTTGTCAAAGAGGAGCTTGTGTTCCTGGTGAACCCCAGAGTCTCTGGCATGACTCCTGCCTGAGGAAGAAGAGTCATCAAGGAACAAGTGGCCTGGGTAGGCTGCACCACACAGCAGAGAGAAGAGTGGTTACCCAGCAGAAATGCGAGAGCATCTCATTTCATGCATGAGCCTTAAGCCCAGCTTTCCAAGCAACCCCACCCTTTCTCTGCGTCTTGAGGCAGCTGGGGATAAATGAGCAGCTGGCCCCAGGCAAACCAGCTGAAGGTAGAAATTTGCTTGTTCAAGAAGGCAGGGACTTGGCATTCCTTGGCCTGCTTTCCCATGCTGAAATCCTACATTTTTTTTTTCTTTTTTACCCATTT
>NW_007739366.1:0-10555 GCF_000696425.1 Galeopterus variegatus | reverse complement strand
TTTTTTTTTCATTATTACCCAATTAATATAGCATCATTGTTTTGTTTTGTTTTTAAAGTTCAAACAGCACAGTTATATGGTGTAAAAATGTACATATTCTCCTTCACAACCTCCCCCTCCCCCATCTCATCTGTTCCCTGCAGGTAACTAGGGCTAAAGCCTGACACTTCATGGATATGTAGGTATCACACTTTGTATATTGCTCCACAACCTGATTGGCTTTTTCATTTGATGATAAATCGTGGACATCTTTTTCATGTCAGGATGGACAGATCTAACTCAGTTTTGTTTTTCTAATAGCTGTCTAATATTCCATAGTATACATAAGTGGAAGAAAACAAGTTATGCTAGGAATAACCACTTTCCCCTGCCTTCAGTGGAGTGGGGAGTGGGGTGTGCATAGAGGGGTCTTTGTTCAGCTGAGCATCCAGAGCAGTCTGGGTGGAAGTGTTGGGGAAGGAGTTATGGAGAGTGGAATTACCCTTTACAGCAGACGGGGAAGGACTTGGAGCTTCTGAGACCACGTGTGATGGAGGGAGAAGGGGGAAGTAAGAGGTTGCTGACAAGACGGAGCATGAGCGCTCTGCAAAGTGACCTGTCTCCACAGCCCTCACATCTTTAGCTAGTTTACTAAATTTATGAATGAACATATTCCCCTTCTTTTGAAGTGTGTCCTAAAAATAATATGGCAAGGATGCTATTACTGGGTCAAAGGGTAGGACTTTCTCTATGGCTCTTGAGACATTGTTTGTTAAATTGTTATCCCAAAGAGCTGTAAGAATTACTCTGCTACTTATAATGTCTCCCTATGCAGGGAGATGGAAAGAAACCCCAGTTTAGGATGTGCATTTCCAGAATAAGAGAATTGAGATGATCTTTGCAAAGTCTGGCAGATCAACACATGAAGGTGGACGGCTGCCATGTGCCAGTTGCTGTGCTACATTCTGATACCAGCGAGGCTGAGCTGGCTCAGGTATCAACCTCAGCTCCCAACCTCACAGGGCTGGCAAGTTTGGGGGTCAGGGCGTGTGGACAGAGAGTGGCCCCAATACTAGGAAAGCCACAGGCCAGGAGTAGCAAACATGTGGCACCTATGCCCCCCTCCCTGCACCTACACTTTTAGCAAATGTCCCCGATTGATCATGGAACTTTCTCCTGCTGAGCCCAGATGCTTCTTCAGAATCCTTCTCAACACAGTGCTCCAGGCAACCATTACCAATCAATCAGTGTTGGATACTGGATGAAATGTATTTGTAACAAATTTGCCTGCTATTGGTGCAACTTGTAATGGGATTCTGAAATTTTGCCTTTTCTAGAAAAATTATTTTTCATAATGTACACTAGAATATATAACTAACAGCATTTAAAATGCTAATTCATGCTGCACCAAAATTTTCTTACTTGAGAAAATTCTGGCATGGTAGAAAGATAGGTGAGTGGAGCTCAGAGAGGCAGCAAGTCCCCCGCCACCAACTTCCTGAAGGCTGTCCTCAGTTCCATCTGGTGAGCCTGTAAGCCCATATCTGAGACCCCAGACACTTGGGGAAGCGATGGTGGCCGCTGATAGTGGTTGGAAACCCTCTGGAAGTTGCTGGAGCACATCAGCTGGGGCTGTTGATATGCTATCTGGCAGGAAGTCAGGGCCTGGAATCAGAAGAGAAATGAGGGGGCATGTTCTGCCCAGCATCGGTTAAAGGCCTTTCGTGGTACTTGGACTTGAACTAGATATAGTGGAGACAGAGAAACCCCAAATGAAAGCCCACAGTAGCTCTCTGCCTACTGTTTGGTGAGCCACCTTGCGTGGGATTTTCTCCTTTTGTTTCATTTGTACAAGGATAGTTATTTCTCTGGCAGTTAGAGAAGAAGACTTGAGACCACCAAAGTCACACCCAAAGGAACCAGCTTCAGAGACCAGTTACTTCTGACCTTGGGGCAGCATCTCCCGAGGGTCTCTTCTGGCCAGCCTTTGGGCACTCTGACCTTGAATTGTAGCTTCCCTGCTCTCTGTGGGACTCATGCTGTATTTCTGCCCATCTGTCTCACTATTTTTTCTCCCCAGCCCCCATTCCACATAACTGCCCGTCTGCTTCCTGCCTGCCCTGGATTCTCATGGGTTCTCTTCGTGCTCAGTACCACTCACTCTGTAAAACTGTGACTGAGCCTGCCAGGCCCATGAATACCGACCTCACCTTCCTGCCTCCTCCTGCCTGCTGGGTCTCAACTGTCATCCTTCACTGGCCTGTCAGCCACCCCAGCTCCTGTGTGGCCATCTGGGAGCTGCCAAGTGTCGTCTGTGCTGAGTGGTTTGAGCAGGAAGCCTGTTTGTGCTGACAACAGTGAACTGAGCGTGTATCCTTCACTGGCCTGTCAGCCACCCCAGCTCCTGTGTGGCCATCTGGGAGCTGCCAAGTGTGGTCTGTGCTGAGTGGTTTGAGCAGGAAGCCTGTTTGTGCTGACAACAGTGAACTGAGCGTGTCCACATGAGGAGTACAACTACCAGGCATGGCTCACTTGAGCCCAGGACACACAAGTGCATTATTCACAGGACATCCCTTCTGTGTGAGGCCATGGAGAAAAGAACAGGGACTTCAGAGTCAAGCAGTGGAGTTCAAATAATGGCTCAGCAACTTAATTCCCTGGGCAAGTTTCTTATCCTTTCAGAGACTTAAGAGTCCCTATTTGGAAAATGAGGAGAAATAAAGTCCCTAACTGACTGAGTTGTTGTGAGGGTAACTGAAATAAGTGGGCATGATTTATAGTGAGCGTTTTTAAAGCATATTAGTTTGGTAGTGCTACAGTAACAAAGTATTGCAAACTGGGTGGCCTAAGCAACAGAAATTTACTGTCTCACAGTTCTGGAGGCTACAAATTCTTTCCAGGGCTGTGAAGGAAGGATCTGTGTCCAAGCCTCTGCCCTGGGTTTGCAGACGGCATCTTCTCCCTGTGTCTCTTCATGCTGCTTTGCCTCTGCGTATGTGTCTCTTGGTCCAAATTTCCTTTTTTTTTTTTTTTATAAGGACACTGGTCCTATTGGATTAGGGCCCACCCTAATGACCTCATCTTGACTTAACTAATTACATTTGCAACAACTCTATTTCCAAATAAGGTTATATTCTGAGTTACCAGGGGTTAGGACTTCAACATATGAATTTTGGGGTGACACAATTCAACCCATAGTAGCAAGCTATCACTATTTGTCAGGAGTTTTAATAAACCCTTGGTCATTGTTGGTATTTTAGTGGAATTAAATTAAATTCAGCTTTGTACAGTGAGCTGCGTTCTAGTTGAGATGCCTGAGGTATCAGTCACACACTGGTAGTAGCAAGTCTGAGTGGCCCTGTAAGCCTCTGAGTTCATGTCTAGAAGCCAAGTCCTGAAAAAGTTTTCTTTTTCCTAAATAGTAATGGCAGTGGTGGTGGAGATGGTGATGGTGGTGGTGGGCTCCCAAGGGTCATGCAGGCTACACCTGAGCCAGGTGTCCACGTTGGATCCCTAGGGCTTGGGGTCAGGGCCAGATCCTGACTGTTTCCACCTCTTTCTCACCCTACCTCCAACCTAAGTCACTAAGATGAAGCATCTTGCCTCACAGCAGATCCCAGATCACTGGGAATTCCTTCCCTAAGAAGTGGGGGGGATGGCAGCCTTGGGGAGGTCTCCACCACCCTCCCTGTTCTATAGGAAACCTGGGTTCCCATGGAGGCAGGAGTACAAGCAGTGCCCAGCAGCTGATAACCAGGCTTTCTTTACACCACACCAAAGGAAGAAGGAAAGCAGAAAGCCAAAAGGAAGTTGGGGTATGTGCAGGGTAGAACGGAGGACCTTTCCTGACCTCTAAGACTTCTGCACACCCAATCCATCCTGACACTGTTAGTAGGAGCCGAATGTCATGGCCGATTCTCTCTGCCCCTCCTCCAGGGGAAGCCACATTCAGGAAGGCTCTGCCCTGAAATTGAGGCGGGAGAGTGGGGAGCTGAGTGTCTGGGACATCCACCTCTGGAATCAGCTTCTCAGCCTCTCAGCACCCAGGTGGCCTGCCGTTTGGACAGTTGTATCGGCCTCTCACCAGGTGAAGGCTCTGTCTCTGAGCACTGTGACAGGATCTGTGAAGCTGGAGACAGCCAGGGATCAGCAGTGAGCCCTTGGGGTGTGGCTAAGCCCCGGGATGCTGCGACTACTGAGGAGGCTTCACCCTTGAGGGCTTGCTGACCTTGTGGAAGGCCCAGGGCCAGGCCCTCTAGTGTCTCTCTCTTCTATTAATTACCCAGAATTTCCTTTCTAATTTCATTTCCTAGTGCAGCTCAGATTCAGTAAATATTTATTAAATATCCACATCATATTAGCAATTATAGCTCAATAATAATATGTGATGCTGACTTCAAGTAGTTTACATTCAGGTGAGGGTTAAAAGGGACATGGAAAAAAATTCACTGAGGTATAGGCAGAGAGTGGCAAGGATGGTCATTTAGATGATGGCAGGTACTAAAAGGCAGAGAGAAAAGAGAGGTAACTTTCATATAAAGTGTCTGGAAGGCTTCATGAAGGAGGTAGTATTTGTCTTGAATTATAAAGAGTGGATGGGACTTCAGTGAGCACGGAGAGGGAGGGGTAGAGAGAACAGACTGAGAAAAGGTGGGAAAGTTGGAACATGCGGGGCATTGTAGAAGGGCAGGTGTTTAGGTGTGGCTTAAGCATGGGGTGGGGGGTGGGGTTCATGTAGGAACAAGGTGGGAGAAGAAATTAGAAAGGAAGTTGTGCTTGCATTGTGTAGGATCTTGGATGTCCCATGGAGGGATTTAGATTTTATTGTGTAAGCAATGAGAATGGCATTGAATGAAAGCAATGACAATGAAGAGATTTAAACCAGGTTGACATTTTGATCAAAATTGTGCTTTAAGAAGATTGATCAGGAAGCTTTCTGTGCAACGGATTCGTGTAGTAGAGGACAGAGACAGGGAAGTCAAACTAGAGTCCAGGAGAGTGACAAGGTGTGACCTACGACAGCTGGGGTGGGTTTCACAGATCAGGAGTCAGAGTGGATGTGTGATTACTTAGAGCAAGATGAGCAGGAAGGGCTGGGGTCCAGAATTAGGCCCCCCAGTTGGGCAGGTGCTGGAGGATGTGACCCAGTGGCAGGTCACACAGGGGATTCCAACTGGCATATGCAGTGACCAAGTGATAAGCAACAATTTTTTAATGTCCCTCAACAGCATGGTTCGAAAGTAAGTTGCTAGGACATCTCAACTGGTGAGTGTGAGGACAGGGAAGCCCAAGTCAGCAACAGCTGGAATTCCAGGCAGGTAGCCTGGAGTTCTGTTACGGACCCTGCCACGTTTGGCAGGGCATTTTCTCCATTCTGCTCCATACTCAGGCCTCTTGGTGCAGATCAGCAAGTGCCTGGGCTAGCTTCTGTCTTCTAGATTTACCCTTATTCAAGTGCTAGAGTCCAAGAATCATGAATTCCATCCTCCAGCCTGATTTCTGTAGTCGAAGCTTCTCCCCCAATGTCTCTCATGTTTTCCGAGGCTCAGGCTTCAGTTTTTTTTTTTTTTCCCTTTTTGTCCTTTTTCGTGTCCGGCAACGGATCGCAACCCTCAGTGTCGCGCCCGTACCGGACCAGGACCAGCAACGGGATCGCGACCCTCGGTGCTGCGCCCGCACCTCGCTCAGCCAGTGAGCAGGAACCGGTCTGTATGTGGGATCCGAACCCTCGGCGGGAGCGCCGCCGCACTCCCAAGCGGCGCACTGTAGCAGTGCGCCACCGGGCTGGCCCAGGCTTCAGTTTTAAGAAAGGTATGAAAATACCAGCTGCTCCTGTGCTCTTTGGGGTCTTCTGTCACCCCTGGAGATGCTTCTTGGGTCTCTTCTAACAGTTCCATTACTCTTCTCATGATATAGCAGGAATGGGGAATGGAGGGCAGGTCTTTTGCAAGTAATTGCATGAACTGTTTTTTGAGAGAAATTTTAGTTATTGGGGAGATTCCAAAATGTCCATTTCACGTGAACTCATTAGAGTCTATTTTTCCATTTCTATTTTTATTTATTTTTTTGCGTATCACTACTTAGGAAAATGGTTCTCAAATTTCAGTGGAAATTTCTTAGAAACCTTGTTAGAAGTGACAGAATTTAGTGCCCTTCCCTTCCCTATCTCCAATCTGGGGTACAATCCAGGAACTTATATTTAAAGTATGTATCACAGATGACCACATGTTGAGATCTACTCACTACTTTAGGAAATGGTGTCCAGATCTAACCCTGCCTTGACAATTTTTTAAAATAGTGTACTTTATAGAAGTTTTAGGTTTGCAGAGAAATTTGAGTAGAAAGTACAGATAGTCCTCATACCCCTCACCCCCACCCCCAGTTTCTCCTATCTTAACTAGTGTGGTACACTTGTTACAGTTATGAACCAGTATTCATGTATTATCATTAACCCAATTTTTACACTAGGGACCCCTCTTTGTGTTGTACAGTTCTATGTGTTCTAGCAAATGCATAATGTCACATATTTACCATTACAGTATCATACAGAATAGTTTTGCTGCCTTAAAAATCCTCTGTGCTCCACCTATTCATCCTTTCCTGTCTCCTGACCGCTCTCCCTGCTGAAACCCTGGAAACCACTGATTATTTTTCTGTTAACTCAAACATTTATCATTTCTTTGTGTTGTGAACATTCAAAATGACTCTGAAGGGAAAGTGCCTGGGCGACAAAGGATTAATATCCAGAATATACAAGGAACTCAAACAACTTTACAGCAAAAAAACCAATAGCCCAATTTAAAAATGGGCGAAGGAGCTAAATAGGCATTTCTCAAAGTCAGATATATGAATGGCCAACAGACACATGAAAAAATGCTCAATATCACTCAGCATCTGGGAAATGCAAATCAAGATGACTTTGAGATACCATCTCACTCCAGTCAGGATGGCTAATATCCAAAAGACTGAGAATGATAAGTGCTGAAGAGGCTGTGGAGAAAAAGCAACTCTCATACATTGTTGGTGGGACTGCAAAATGGTGCAGCCTTTATGGAAAATGGTATGGAGGTTCCTCAAACAATTACAGATTGATCTACCATATGACTGTGCTATTCCACTGCTGGGAATATACCCAGAAGAATGGAAATCATCATACTGAAGGGATACCTGTACTCCAATACGTATTGCAGCACTATTTACAATAGCCAAGAGTTGGAATCAGCCCAAATGTCCATCATCAGATGAGTGGATAAGGAAACTGTGATATATCTATACAATGGAATAATACTCTGCTATAGAAAAGAATGAAACACTACCATTTGCACCAACATGGATGGACTTAGAGAAAATTATATTAAGTGAAACAAGTCAGGCACAGAAAGAGAAATACCACATGTTCCCACTTATTTGTGGGAGATAAATAAATAAATAAATAAATAAATAAATAAATAAATAAATAAACACACAAACAAATAAAGAGTGGAGGGGGAAGAAGACACAACAATCACAACAATTCCTTGAACTTGTTGAGACAAGTGAACAGATATGATGTGGGGGAGAGGGGAAAGAAGAAAGGGAAAAGAGGAACGGGTAAAGAGTCACGAAAATCAACTACAATGTATATTGAGAAGCTAAAATTTAAAAAAAAAGAAGACATACAAATGGCCAGCAGGTATATGAAAAAATGCTCAACGTCACTAATCATCAGGGAAATGCAAATCAAAACCATGATGAGATATCATCTCACTCCAATTAGAATGGCTACTATCAAAAAGACAGAAGGTAACAAATGCCATTGAGGATGTGCAGAAATGGGAACTCTTGTATGTTGCCTTGACAGATTAATTTGGAGGGAGGAGAGGGACAAATCCAATTTCATATCTGTTTATGCAAGGGATTTGTTCAATGCAAAACCAAATGTAATCTGAATTTTAGATCATCAGGAGATTTTTTTCTTTAAGTACATTTACAACTCAGATGAGAAATCTCTAACCATATGTATTCCTAATAAACTTTAGGATGCCACTTGTTCAGATGAAATGATAATTGCTTGCTTTCCAAATGCTAAGTGTTGAGCTGCTTAAGACCTTGAACAGTCTGGGCCTGTAAAGGAAAGACTCTGGCACTTGGAGTATTTTCAGCGTTTTGAAGTCCCTGAGTTGTTCTTCACTGAATAGCTTTGTTTCTTCTAGAAATGGGAACCACTCCTTGTGAATTAGGTCAAGTTAGCGTTGTACCACACACTAGCTGCACTCTGTTGCTGGGGCCCTGCCCCTCTTGCTCCCTTTTTAACAGAGCTGGAAGTTCCCAGTTCAGGGGAGGGGGTGTAGCCAGAGATGGACTCGAGGCAGGGAGGATGGCTATTCTCAGGAATGGGGCATGGAATCAGGGGCTCTCTAGAGCAGCCTTGGCCTTTTGAGCTGAAACTGGGCAGCCTTATGTTTTGACTTTCAGGGTGCAAATACGGAGAGTGGGATCCTATTTCCTTTTGGAGAATGCTCCCAGCATTGCAGTAGCAGAGAGAGTGTCTAAAAGAAAACAAAGACACGAAAAAGGAAACGCAAGGGGCCAAGTCCTTTCAGTCACTGGTATCCGGTCCCCTGTGCCAGAGGGTGTAAGCAACAGAGTGGCATTTAGAAGTGTTTCTCTGGCTGCTAGGAGGAAATTGGATTGGACAGAAGCAAGGGATAAGGAGACTAGTTAGAAGGAGATAGAAAAAAGTACTTGTTTATTGAATGAATGAATACTGAACTGTGAATATTAAGCTGTGGCTTTAGGTCCCTGCTCTGGCCAAAGGCCATTCTTTGCAGCTTGTACCATGTTCCCTAAGGACTGTGGTGAGCCTTTCGAGTTTTGGAAAAGTAAAACTCTTCCCTTCCTCTTCTCCTCCACTGATCCTATAGATCCACACTCTTTCTCTTCCTGGGAAGTCCCTTTGGCTGTAGCCCCTGAGATCCTATCTGTTTTTCTCTGCATTCTCTGGTGTTTCTGGAACTCAGTTTCAAACTGCTATTCAGTCTTTGGTGAACTCCACTTCTTTGCCTCTGGTCGTCTGAGCTGGGTCTTGCTCAACAGTAGACATATCTTTTCTCAGAGCCCATCTGGTTCACACCACATTTTTAGATCATCAGAAGCCCCACCCCAATCCCCCACATACACATTCAAAGCACAGCAGGTAATCTCTGGGCCATGAGATGACAGCTTACATGCAGAGCCAAGGTGGCTACCAAAGCCTGTACACCTTTGAGGAGGTTACCTGACTCTGCTCAGGCACTTGCTGCCCTTGGGGAACCCATCACCCAGGTGCCCCATTCCCAGGGTCCTGCCTTGCAGTTTTCCAATCCCAGGATACTTTTAACATTCAGATAAAAAAAAATAATGGGCAGCATTCCCACCCAGGAAAGATGAGGGAGGTCCCTAGCACCCCTCAAAACTGGTTTTTGGAGATTCCAAAATGGGCTTAGATACTTTAAGAAGATGTCTTTTGCTTTTATCCAGAAGAAGGAAGGAAGATCACAAAGGAAGGCTCAGATCCAAAGTGAATTCTTTTGTCTAGTACATGGTTTATTTTAAATGTGAAAGTTCAAGGTTATAAAAACAAATGATTTGGATGGGGCATTTGTAAATTCTGAAGCACAGACATTTCTCCATGTTTGGAGGATGTGTTCAGATATTTGTGCAATTTTTGTCATTGTTGAAATAAAAGAGGTACTGAAGCCGTGGAACATTGTACCCAGAATGATGTGAAAAATAAATAAGCAACAGTACAGGGCCAGAACCTCAAGGAGGGGAAGGGTATCAAGTGTGGCTCTGGTTGGTGTTACCCCCACCTGGCCTAGGACTACTGGCTGAAAACCTCTTTCCAAAACACCAAACCATACGATGAGTGGATTTGCTGATTCAGTGAAACACACTGGCCAGGTGAACTGCTCAAGAACACTCACCTGCAGAAGTGGTATGGATGCCTGCATTCCCTCCATCCTCACCTACTTGATTTTGTCAAAGTCTCTTTTTATGAACATGATTTTAGATAGCATTGACTTGATCAGGCAACTTTGGGAAATGAATTCCTGGGCAAAAAATTGAATTCTGCTTTAGTAACTGGATATAAGGAAAAAGCATGGGCCTTGGGGTATTTTAGGCTCAGTTCTGCCATATAGCAGCTGTGTGATCTCGGATAAGATATTTCATTTCTTTAAGTTTCTCTCTCTGAACAGGAAATGAAGACCAAACACTTTTTGGGAATACGTTTAGAGAATAGGTGATGTATATAAATTGCCCTATGTCGTACCTGGTACGAAGTAAGCCTTTGGTATCTGTTTTTCTTTTCTCCTCTGCTCCTCTCTCCATCTCCCTCTATGATGCTTCTGCATGTCCATCTTTAGTATGGAGGAGATGGTTTTAGAGAGAGCGTCTCAGAAGAAACACTAGCTGGCAAGTTTTGCTCAATGTCTATGACTCCCCCACTGGACTCAGACTGATGTGGCTTGAAAACCTTTGTGCCCTGGCTGCATGTCAGCCTAAATTATTTCTTATACTTAATTTTTGGGGGTAAGGAAGAGTGGGAGAGAGTGTG
>NW_007739365.1:29647-36930 GCF_000696425.1 Galeopterus variegatus | reverse complement strand
GGGAGGAGGGAGGGAGGTGTCGGTGATGGGCCATAATGATCATATACAGTGTATATTGACAGAATAAAAATTTAACGAAAAAAAAAAATGGTCCAGTCAATGTAAAAGTGGACCAGTGTGGAGCAAAGGACATAACAACAGTTTTTGAGATCTTCCAGGCACTTTGCTTGTTGACTTTTTGGAAGGCTAAAGAGCAATAACATCTGTTTATTATGCGAGTGTTTTCAGAAAGTCAGCCAAAGCAGAAAAATGCCCAGGAAATCTTTGCCAGATTCCTTCTCCACCACAATAATGCTCCTGTTCAATCCTCTCATCAAACACAGGCAATTTTGTGAGAATTTTGATGGAAAATTTTTAGGCAATGAACTTACCATCCTGAGTTGCCTCTTTCTGACTTATTTTTGTTTCCTAATCTTAAAAATCCTTAAAGGGACATCCATTTTACTTAAATAATAATGTTATACTGTATTGACAGGGTTAAATTCCCAGCACCCTCAGTTCTTTAGGGCTGGACTACGTGGCTGCTATCATTGCTTACAAAAGTATCCTGAACTTGATGGAACTTATGTTGAGAACTAAAGGTTGCATTTTTATTTTAATTCCATTTTTCACAAACTTTTTGAGGTCTCCTCTTACAATGGTGGAACAGACATAGGATAACAGCTACAGACATTCCATTTCAAAAAGTAGAAAATGGAAGGTAAAAAAGATTCGTTGCTCTGTGGTAGTTCAGAAATCCATCTGGATGAGTGTTGGGAATGTCTTCAGTAGATTTCATTGCCCGGAGATAATTCTCCATGGCTCTGGGCTCTTGGTTCTTCCCTCTGAGTCAGTCTTCCTTTTTCATGAAAGTTGGCTCGTTTGCAGCTGAGTAAACATGTTTTACCAACCTGCTTCTTGCCATTTAAATTTTCGGGGTCCAACACCCTTCTTCACTTTGTACTTGGTCTATCCCTTATGTTCTAAGGTGGCAGTGCTCCTGCATGTTATGTGTTATGTGGTGTCCCCATAATATTAGCATGTTGAAGTCCTAACCTCCAACACCTCAGAACATGATCCTATAGGGAAGTAGGGTTGCTGCAGATGTGAGTAGCAAAGTTAAGATGAGGTCATACTGGGTAGGGTGGACCCCTAATTCAATATGTTCTATGAAAAGGGAAAGTTTGGACACAGATGAGGGCACTATGTCAACACAAAGACTGAAATCTACCAAGAAACACCAAACATTGCCAGCAAACCATCGCAAGTGATAACACAGGCACGGAGTAGATTTTCCCTATAGCCCTTAGAAGGAACCAACCCCATCAATACCTTGACCTCAGATGTTTAACCTCCAGAATGGTGACAATGTATGTGTCTGTCATTTAAGCCATCCAGATTGTGGTACTTTGTTATGGCCGTCCTAGGAAACTAATACACTGCTGAAAATAATTTTCTCAAGAACTTTGCGTATCTCCTGTGGATTCCTCTGTTATTTACTCAATTGGATAAAAGCCATATTCACAAGTATTTTTAGATACACCTTTTTCTGTATTGGCCTCTTACTGAGGTGGCTGAGGACAACACTCTTATGCTTCTTAGAGGGTCTAGTTCGATTGAGAGGATCAGGGTCTTGAGTGGTATTTAATCATTTAATTGTTTTGTGACTGACTAATCTTTCATTTTTTTCTGAGGTTTTGGAAAAAGATTTTAGAGTCACGCCCTTGTCTTTCCTACAGCAGCCTTTAATGACAATGATTCTCTTAATCTTAGCCAATGATTCTCTTAATTTTGTTGCCATCTAGAGAGGTTGGGAATTCTCAAAACTATAAGATTATTGTTCCATTTAATTGAACACTTTTCCTCTTGTTTATCTCTCTCCTTTCACTTTTTACTACAAGCAGCAAGAAGAAGCCATAAGGCACCTTTGACATGTTGCTTGGAAATCTCCTTAGCTAGATATCCAGTTTTATAACTTCTGAATTCTGCTTTCCACATAACCAAAGGAGACAATTTTGAGAAAATCTCTCCCACTAAATAACAAAGATTTCCTGGTGTCCATTTTCTAAACACGTGCTTTTTCTTTCTTCTGAATTTTCAACGTTACTGCCCTGAGTCCTGTAGATTGCTAAGAATCTTTTGAAGGCAGTTGTGACTCTATAACTAGCTTGTAGGTCTTTGCATTGTTTAACCACTGCCTGCTTCCAAAGTCACTCCCACATTTAGGAATTTATATAGCAGCATCCTATGGTTAGGAGTAAAAGCTGCTAAACCAACCCATCTTAATTGCAGCAATATTTTCAGTTTGAGATTTTCATCTTTATTTTTTCCAATTATCTGCCAGAATTTTTAATCTGTCTGTTATGTCCTTAAATATATTAAGCATAGTTTTAAGAAAAACTCTATGATCTCTCTGATTATCTGGAGTTTCTCCAGATTTTCTTTTTTCACAATTTTGGTCATTTCTTATGGACACTTTAAATTTTTTCCTATTTCCATGGGGCCGGCCCGTGGCTCACTCGGGAGAGTGCGGTGCTGATAAATTTTTTCCTATTTCCTTCTTAACCTATTTTTTTTTTTATTGTGTTCTGCATGATGCCTTGGAAAAATAGCTGTAAAAGCAATTCGAGGTTCTGTCATCTTTTTCGCATTACATTCTCTTCTTAACCCATGTATAGACACAACAGAATACCTGGAGACGTTATGCTCTGTGCTCTTCAGTCCCATTTATACTGAACTCCTGTTACTTTACAGGGACCTTTATTATTCTATTTCATTGTTATATCTAGATTTTTCTCCTGACCTAAAGTGAGGAAATTAGAAATGAACAATCCCCTAAGCAGTCTTTGGACTCCCTTGGACTCCCATCTTAATTGACCAGATCTCCTTGAACTTGATGGCCTGTCATCCCCTCCTGCAGGATTACCAAATGCTCTCAGAGCACAACCAGTCCCAAATGGTGAGGTATCATCTGTCTATGTGTTTGTCCTGCCTAGATATAAGCCTTCATGCTCTTGATAGCTCCCAGTATATTTTGCCTACCTTTTCGAGTTGTCTTCAGCATGATTTTTGTCTAATTTGTCTAGTTTGCAATTAATAGCGACCCAAGGTATCTGTTATGTATTTCTACAGGTTTGTCCTGCCTGTCTTTCTTCTTTTGCCCTGAGTGCATGTTTTTTTGTCTTTTTTTCCTCTATGAGTTCAATCTTACACATGTTCCTGATATTTTCATGCAGATATCATAGTTGTTCACTTTGTTTTATTTTTTTATTCTTTGGCTCCAAATTCCAGGGTTAACATCAGTATAAAGTTTATGATTGTCAGTTATTATTGCTACATTCAAGGCTCCTCCCAATGTGCTTATCTATGTATTCCTTTCTATTTGCAAGGAATTTGTATTCCTTTGTATTTCTTCCACTTTCAATAAGATTATTAATGTATAACACTATTACTGATTCCAGAAGTGGGAAAGGACTGTGTCCATGTGGACCTATTCATTGAACTGATTATCGCTGTTTTCATTTTATTTTAAGGTCAAATGTAGGTCAGTGCACGAAGAGTATAAGATAGCTCTGCAGCCTGTGGTCACAATTGCCATGTCATATTTGTGGGCACTTAGGTCACCTCCTTGAATCTTGCTTCCTTTAGATTAAGATTCCTCCTTGATCAATGTGTAATCCCAACAGAAGGCACACTCAGCCTTCCATTATATATCCCCACAAAAATTTATTTTGGAGACACGCCCTGTGGTGCCAGCATGCGACCCAGCAGGTGGGCTTCACCGCCGCTGCATGACTCCATCCCTGGCCAAGCTGTGTGCGTGGAGCAGGGAGATGCCCAGCAGGGGAGGTGGAAGTTCTGCAGAGACCATACTCCCTGCAGTGCCAGCACATGACCCAGCAGGTGGGCTTTACCACTGCTGCCCGACTCCATCTCCAGCCTGGCTGAGAGCATGGAGCAGGGAGACGTCCAGCAGGGGAGGTGGAAGCTCTGCAGAGACCACATGCCCTGCACTGTGGGTGTACAACCCAGCAGGTAGGCCTTGCCGCTGCCACCCAATTCCATCCCAGGCTGGCTGAGTGCATGCTGACCAGAGAAGTGGCTCCCCGGAGAGGCCCAAGACCCAAGGCAACCATACACCCAAGGCACTAGTGGCCAACTGAACAGACACTGATGCAGCCATACCAAATTAGCAGCCCCAGCAACATCCTAGCCAGACAATAGTGTCAAACCAGTGGACTGTGAAATCCCCTGCCACAATGACTAAGGAAACATCAAAGGAAAGATAGCAGAAATATGAAAAATCAAGAAAGTACACCACCAAAGGGTAATAACTCTCAAGCTTTAGATCCTGTAGAACAAGAAGCCCTTGAAATGTCTGACAAGGAATTTCAAATGATAATTCTAAGGAAACTAATTGAGATACAAGAAAACTCAGCTAGACAACACAATGAAATGAGGAAAAGTATACAGGACCTGAAAGAAGAAATGTAGAAGGAAATCAATGCCCTGAAAAAGAATGTGGCAGAGCTTGCCAAGCTGAAGAATTCATTCAATGAAATAAAAAATACAACAGAGAGTTTAACCAGCAGGCCTGCAGAAGCAGAAGAGACAACTTCTGACCTTGAAGATGGGCAGTTTAAAATAACACAGGCAGACAAAAAAAAGAAAGAAAGAAAAGAAAAGAAAAGAAAAAAGATTTAAAAACATTGCAGAAAATCTAAGGGAGATAGCGGACAACCTTAAGTGCTCAAATATCGGAGTCATGGGTGTTCCAGAAGGGGAGGAATAAAGGAGATTGAATTGAAAACATATTCAACAACATAGTGGCAAAAAACTTTCCAGTTATTGGAAAAGACACAGATCTTCAAATTCAAGAAGCTCAAAGATGCCCAAATGTATTCAACCCAAAATGGTCTTCTCTAAGACATGTTATACTCAAATTGGCAAAACTCAAAGACAAAGAGAGAATCTTAAAAGCTGCAAGAGAGAAACGTCAAATCACCGATAAGGGAGTACCAATAAGACTAACATCAGACTTTTCATCACAAACCCTAAAAGCCAGAAAGGAATGGGATGATATATTCAAAATACTAAAAGACAGAGATTGCCAGCCAAGAATACTCTACCCCGCAAGGCTATCCTTCCAAAATGAAGGGCAAATAGTATATTTCTCAGACAAACAAAACCTGTGGGAGTTCACTACCACACAACCAGCCTTACAAGAAATTTTCAAGGGAGTACTGGGTTTGGTACCTGAAAACCAACTACCACTTCCATAAAAACCCAAGAAAAATCAAAACCCACTAGTATAATAAAAATGGCGTCTATGAAGAGAAAACAAAGAAATAAACAAAAGGCAATCCACAACACAAAGAACAAACAAATACAGAAAACGAACAGTAAATCAGGAAGAAAGGAAGAAAAGACACTTAAGACATCCAAACAAAAATCAATAAAATGCTAGGATTAAATAAACACTTTTCAATAACAACTCTAAATGTAAAAGGATTAAATTCCCCAATTGAAAGACACAGACTGGATGACTGGATTTAAAATGAGGACCCAACTATATGCTGCCTTCAAGAGACCCACCTCACCTATAAAGACTTACATAGACTCAAAGTGAAAGGATGGAAAAATATTTACCATGCAAACAGAAATGAAAAATGAGCTGGAGTAGCTATTCTTATATCTGATAAAATAGACTTTAAACTACAAACCATAAAAAGAGATAATGAGGGCCACTACAAAATGATAAAAGGATTCATCCATCAAGAAGACATAACGATCATAAATATATACTCACCCAATGTTGGAGCAGCCAGATTTATAAAGCAAACTCTATTAGACCTAAGGAGGGAAATAGACACTAATACCATAATAGCAGGGGACCTGAACAACCCACTGTCAATATGGACAGATCATCTAGGCAAAGAATCAGCAGAGAAATACAAGATCTAAACAACAGTCTAGACCAATTGGACTTGGCAGATATCTACAGAACATTCCATCCAACAACCTCAGAGTATTCATTCTTCTCATCAGCACATGGATCATTCTCCAGGATAGATCACATGTTAGGTCACAAATCAAATCTCAACAAATTCAGAAAATTGTAATTATCCCATGTATTATTTCAGACTACAATGCATTAAAACTAGAAATCAATAACAAAAGAAATTATGGAAACTATACAAACACATGGAAAGTAAACAGCATTCTACTTAGTGACATATGGGTCCAAGAAGAAATCAAACAGGAAATCAAAAAAATTATTGAAACTAATGAAAATAATGATACATCATACCAAAACCTGTGGGATACTGTAAAAGCAGTCGTAAGGGGGAAATTTATTGCATTAAATGCTTACTTCAGAAGAATCAAAAGATGGCAAGTGAGCAACCTAACACTTCACCTTAAAGAACTAGAAAAATAAGAACAATCCCAACCCAAAGTTAGCAGATGGAAAGAAATCATTAAGATCAGAGTAGAACTTAATGAAATTAAAACCCAGAAAACAATACAAAAGCTCAATGAATCAAAAAGCTCATTTTTTGAAAAGATACATAAAATTGACAAGCCATTAGCATGGCAAACTAAAAAATGAAGATAAAAGATCCAAATAACAAAAATTAGAAATGCGAAAGGCAATATTACAACTGATACATCTGAAATACTAGGAATCATTTGAGACTACTATAAACAACTATATGCCAACAAATTTGAAAATCTGGAGGAAATGGATAAATTTCCGGACCCACACAAGGTAACAAAACTGAGCCAAGAAGATATAGAAAATCTGAACAGACCAATAACAATAAAAGAGATTGAAGCTGTAATCAGAAGGCTCCTAACAAAGAAAAGCCCAGGACCAGATAGATTCACAGCAGAATTTTACCAAACACTCAAAGAGGAATTCACAACAATTCTCTACAAACTATTCCAAAAGATTAAAACAGAGGCAATTCTCCCAAATTCATTCTATGAAGCAAACATCACCCTGATACCGAAACCATGTAAAGATACAACTAAAAAAGAAAACTACAGGCTGATATCCTTGTTGAATATAGATGCAAAAATTCTCACTAAAATACTAGATAACAGAATACAGCAGCACATACATAAAATTATACAACATGATTAAGTGGGATTCATCCCAGGGAAGCAAGGTTGGTTCAACATACGCAAATCAATAAATGTGATCCACCATATTAATAAAATCAAACACAAGGTCCATATGATCATGTCTATTGATGCTGAAAAAGCATTTGATAAAATCCAACACTCATTCATGACAAAGA
>NW_007739365.1:19516-28582 GCF_000696425.1 Galeopterus variegatus | reverse complement strand
TAGCCAGAGCAATCAGAGAAGAGAAGGAAATAAAGGCCATCCAGATTGGAAAAGATGAAGTCAAACTGTCCCTGTTTGCAGATGACATGATCCTATATATCGAACAGCCTAAAGCCTCTACAAAAAAACTCTTGGAGTTGGTAAATGATTTCAGCACAGTAGTAGGATACAAAATCAACACACAATGATCAGTAGCATTTCTATTCTCCAATAGTGAACATGCAGAAAGAGAAGTCAAGAAAGCCTGCCCATTTACAATAGCCACCAAAATATAAAATACTTAGGAATTGAGCTAACCAAGGATATGAAAAATCTCTATAATGAGAACTACAAAACACTGCTGAGAGAAATTAGCGAGGATACAAGAAGATGGAAAGATATCCCATGCTCTTGGATTGGAAGAATCAACATTGTGAAAATGTCTATACTACCCAAAGTGATAAACAAATTCAATGCAATCCCCATCAAAATTCTAATGACATTTTTCTCAGAAATGGAAAACACTATCCAGACATTTATATCGAATAACAAAAGACCACACATAGCCAAAGCAATGCTGAGCAAAAAAAATAAAGCAGGAGGCATAACACTACCTGACTTTAAACTATACTACAAAGCTATAATAAACATAACAGCATGGTACTGGCATAAAAATAGACACACTGATCACTGGAATAGAATAGAGAATCCAGAAATCAACCCACATGCCTACAGACATCTGACCTTTGACAAAGGCACCAAGCCTATACACTGGGGACAAGACTGCCTCTTCAGCAAATGGTGCTGAGATAACTGGATATCAATATGCAGGAGAATAAAACTAGACCCATAGCTCTAACTATATACTAAAATTTACTCAAAATGGATTAAAGAATTAAATATACACCCTGAAACAATAAAACTTCTTAAAGAAAACATAGGAGAAACATTTCAGGAAGTAGGACTGGACACAGACTTCATGAATATGACTCCAAAAGCACAGGCAATCAAAGGAAAAATAAACAAATGGGATTATATCAACTTAAAAAGCTTCTGCACAGCAAAAGAAACAATTAACAGAGTTAAAAGACAACCAACAGAGTGGGAGAAAATATTTGCAAAATATACATCTGACAAAGGATTAATATCCAGAATATACAAGGAACTGAAACAACTTTACAAGAAAAAAACAAGCAACCCAATTTTAAAAATGGGCAAAAGACCTAAATACTCATTTCTCAAAGGAAGATATATGAATGGCCAACAGACATATGAAAAAATGCTCAACATCACTCAGCATTCGGGAAATGCAAATCCAAACCACACTGAGATACCATCTCACCCCAGTTGGGATGGCTAAAATCCAAAAGACTCTGATCAATAAATTCTGGCGAGGTTTCGGAGAAAAGGGAACTCTCATACATTGTTGGTGGGACTGCAAAATGGTGCAGCCTCTATGGAAAATGGTATGGAGGTTCCTCAAACAATTGCAGATCGATCTACCATATGACCGAACTATCCCACTGCTGGGAATATACCCAGAGGAATGGAAGTCATCAAGTCGAAGGTATACCTGTTCTCCAATGTTCATTACAGCACTCTTTACAATAGCCAAGAGTTGGAGCCACCCCAAAGTCCATCATCAGATGAGTGGCTACGGAAAATGTGGTATATCTACACAATGGAATACTACTCTGCTATGAAAAAGAATGAAATACTGCCATTTGTAACAACATGGATGGACGTAGAGTGAATTATATTAAGTGGAACAAGTCAGGCACAGAAAGAGAAATATCACATGTTCTCACTTATTTGTGGGAGCTAAAAGTAAATAAATAAATACACAAATAAACTGGGGGGGATGAAAAAAACACAGAAATTACTATTCCTTGAAGTTGATATGACAAGTGAACAGAAAGGAGGTTGTTGGTTGGGAGGGAGGAGAGAGAAGAGGGAGGGAGGTTTCGGTAATGGGCCACAATAATCAACCACATTGTATATTGATAAAATAAAATTAAATTTAAAAAAATTTTTAAAAAACTTAGATGCTGATGATGCTTGCACAACTCAGTAAATATACTAAAAACCACTCTAAAAGTATGAATTTTAGGGTATGTGAATTGTATTTCAATAAAGCAATTATTTTTTAAAAATTTTAAAATAAGTAAAAAATAATTTATTTTGGAATTTATACATTCCAGTGTATTTTTAAGCTTTCCATCTGAATGACATTTGCTGAAATCTGTGCACTTCTGACTCTTACTTAACTTACTCAGAACTTTGGCAGTGATCACTTGGCTGGGTTATGTCATAGTAATTGACTCCCCCAAAGGAAGGATTTGTAAACCAGTGTTCCAACTTTAACCTACAGGGAGAAATGGGAGTGCCAAGGTCAGAACATATATATCCTCAGGGCAACTCATTGTCTTCAAGTTAGGGAAACTAACCTAGAAGACCATTAAGTTCAGGAGCTAATTTACAGATTTCTGGCAGAGATATTGACATGATCTTCAATAAGATTAATTTGCTTAACAAATATATAATGAGCTCCATAGATGAATGAGCATAATGCTGGATTCGTTGGTGGCTACAGAGTTAAATGACTGAAAGAGTTCATCACTCTGAGTGAGATTTTCATTCCTAGGAGTTATGGATCAACTGACGTAATGCTTTTTGGTTCCTGCCGCAGATTGAAAGAGATGTGTATTTAGACACCAACTAATTTTGGGACAAATAAATGTCATTATCAATTTTGATGTAATTTCTGACATTTCCCTCAGTAATCAGAAGAGCCCTGCTGTGGAGTTTTATACCCTCTTATATTTGTTATACTGACTTTTTTTTGTTTTAATGAGTAGGAAATTGCTCCAAAATTGGGGACACACAGAATAGTCACATCACTTTAATTTTTCTTCATATTTTCTCCATTTAAAAAATCTGCCTTCCTCCTTTGCCTTCCAATCCTGGAAGGTTGGTGAATCTCAGTCGTGGCTGAGGATCTTTCAATTCCTGGACCACTGAAGTCCTCACGACTGTCCACAGTTCCCTAAACCTGGGGAAGCACTCTGTCTTTAGGATGTTAAGAATGACTCTAACCTGTCCTTTGTCCAAGCTAGAGGGTGTCATGCACACATTTGTCTATATGTGGGAACATGGTCAGCATGTCAGAGATTGTTGGAATGACTAAGCAGGCCTTTTAGACACTATCTATGTTTTCTTCCTCTCTTTGGAGATGCATAGGTAGATTTTAATTTTTCCTTTGTAAGTCTCTGATAGCCTATAATTACCAGTTACTGATCCCTAACTCAAAATGTTCTTCTTTACAGCTGGTGTGCAATGCACTGATTCCAGAACTTTATGAATTTCTGAGGAGTTCTAATTCACCAAATGCCAAACCTGTAGGGATTTCCTTTCTACACTGAGTGGGACACTGTCCCCTGAGTCACCTTCTTTTCCAAACTGTTGCTATATCGTTGAACCCCACAGGATGGTCCTGTATGGATATATGAGGGTACTTCAAATTGTTCATGAAAAAATGTAATTAAAAGATAATATATCCCCATGCCAGTTGGTTGACAAAATATAAAAAAAAAGACAATATGAATCAAACATTTTAAAGATCCCACTTACATATATATCCAGAGTTTTCTGCCATGGCTGTAGTCCTCTCTTGCACTCAGGGTGCATGCAGCACTTATACTATATGTAGTTATCGCCATCCACCCTCCCATGGAGGCTGAATCTTGTCCTCTGTGCAAATCCAGAGGCAGTTTCACAATCTTGGTTCACCTGGTTGCAGGCTCCACCCTCTTCCCAAGAGTCATTCTGCTGAGTTCCCATCATGCAGTGCACTTGGGTCTTCCTCTGCATTGACCCTGTGCAGAATAGCTGGAGGTGGACTGTTACTGCAGCCTAGATGTTTCTTATTTCTCTCTTCATCATGCCCTCCATAAAGCCTCCTCTGGATGCCCAGATTGGTTTAAGTGGACATTTCTCACACTCCCACATTCCTTAAACACATGTCTACCTAAGCCCTTGCTCATTGTACTGAAATAATGTATTTATGTGTGTGTCACTCCCATGAGATGGAAGGTCCTTGAGTGCATGAATGGGTCTTTTTATTCTTTTAATTACCAAAGCCTAGCACAGAGATGGCACAGAGTAGGAAATGCTAGGTGAGTTTTTCTTAACTAAAACACAAGTATAAGATTTGACCCTCAAGGTGGCACCATTTATGTAGAATCTGAAATCTCTCTGAACATTTGCTGTGTACATTGGTCAGTAGGAGGAGCCCTTAAGTCCCATTCCCGAATGCCTTGCACAAAGTAATCAAAATGAAATGAAATTTCATTTGTGCTTGTACTAGTTCAAAACAACTGACCAGTTTGCTTCTCTTGAAAAAAAATGTTCTGAGTTACCACAGCAGGTATATACGATGGCTGTCTCCTCAAATTTTACACCCACAGAGCAGGAGATAAGAAATCCAAGACAGCACAGGCTGATGAAATGATGAGACAGACGCTGAGTAGAACCTGGATTCAGGGTTGGCCATGTGGGCAGAGGGAATAACAGGGTTAGATATGGTCATGTTGGTGCTGTGTGGTGGAGAAGGGAGGAGCGTTTGGAAGGTGGTGCTCTGGGGGACACGAAAATGACTCAAGCTGCCTTGTTTGGAGAGAAATGAGGCTGCCTGGATGGTCATTTTAAAGAGTAAAGCTCGATGCTGAGAGCCTTGCACACATGCTATTATTTCATCTCCACCACTTTCACGTAATTCTGAAAGGGCAGTCTTCATTTACTGGGACTTAGAAAGATGAAGAGACTCTTCCAAGTACATGTAGTGCATGTAACCTAGAGATGGAAAATTATATCCAAACCACAAATCCTTGATTTTATTAATTTGCCTCCCTGCATTTTCTTGTTGAGCTCAGGAAGACATCAGGACAGCCTATTAATGATGTCACAGAGACAGACAAATATCAAATGAGATTATGGAAGCTGGACTAATTTTCTCTCTGAAACAATGTTGGGCCATATTTTCCTGCTGCTGCTACATCTGTATTTCTGTAATTGCCTTCACACAAATCTGGGAAGCTTATGGTTTCTTCCTACAGAAGCAAACATCAAGAGGAGATTTAGAGAGAGTTATACTTGCTTTAGGAAACCCGGACCTTTGCCATTGCAACCTCATGATCATGACAGTTATCTTTCTGTCAAAGCACCTGACCACAATGGAAACCAACAACTGAATCACATCACTTGAGACTGGATCAAGAGCACAGATGGTGCTGGGCTGGATCACAGATTCCTCTACCCTGTCCTGTGCAGATCACGTGAGTTGGGTAAACGAAAGAAAAATTGAGTAGCTGCTGGCAAAGTGGACATGCTTTATTCCAGACGGGAGCTCAGCCAGCCAGCCATTCAAAGAAGCTGCCTTTTCAAACCAAAGTACACATTAGTGGCAACAAACAAGGGATGCGTGGGTGCACATGCCCACTAACGCTTCTCATACACAACTTGTTCACAATGATTGTGCTGAATCATACACAGGTGGATATGCGGTGAGAGGGCCTGACTAAACTAACTCCATTTTCCTTACAGATGGATCATGAGTTTAGTCTCTGCCATCCTCTTTAGATATTCACTCAAAATAACAAAAATGAAATTAAAACAACAAAAGAGCAAAGCAGTAAACTCTACATTGTGGTGGAAACAAGAAAGTGACTTTTTAAAAGAACTATTTAAGATTTCATGACAGATGGAGAGAAGATAGGATGAAATCTAAAGAGAAATAAGACCAGAAAAAACTGAAGTTTAAATATGCGCTGGAAAAACAAGCATTTGGAGGGAGGAATTTATTCAGAAAAAGAGGAAATGAAATTTAGGGTAGGGCTTGGAGAATTATATAATTATTGAAGCTGAACACAGGAAAAAATGAGAGTAGAAATACACAACCAGATGTGGACAGTACTTCATCCCAATTCCCTCTGTCTTTCCTCAGCATGTGGTTTTGCACATAACTCTTCCATTGTTCCCCTCAATGCAAAGGACTATTGCAGAACAGAGGTCTTTTGGGTCAGCAACAGCAAACTGTGAAATTAAGCAAAGTTATTAGTCTCAAACATCCAAAGTGAGCATCAGCTCAGCAGTTTCTTGGTCCATCACAAGTCCTGAAGTTTTTTGGTCTGCCAACTCTGTGCAGTTCTACCAAAACAAACCCAAAACTTCAAGTAGTTTTGAGTTCCGAAGATATTAACTCCTTCCTCTCTAGGCTATGCATGAAAACCATCTGCTTATTTTCACCATCCTAAGATGCAACTGTGCATGCCAAGGACAAACTGCCCCTGTTTGGGTGGTGCCTCTGACGTGGCTGTGGTTTGCTGACCTCAAGCCTCTGGCTCACAGTGTGGAGCAGACTTAACATTGAGCTGCTTGCACCTCAAGAAAGACCCAGCAAACCATACTGACTGTGGAAGGGTCAACAAGAGGTGTTAGGATCCGGCCCATGTAGCTGCAGGGCAGTTCTCGGCGTTCCTTTAAGCAAGATCTGTTCCCAGATAGAACAATGTATTGGAACTGAGCCTGAGGTTGGTCTTGCAGCCTTGACTCCTGCTGAAAGTGAACTGAACATGGAAGGAGAGTCCTTGATATTCAAATATCTTGCACATGGTGAAGGAAAAATGCAGAATCACTATGTGGATCTCTCATGCGCCCATGGTGATTCCACAGGAGCAGAGTCCCACAGCTCACCGAATGCAGCCTACACATTCATAATGACATTGGGAGGGCTTTCGGCCACATAAGGCACTTTCTTTTTTTTTTCCTTTTTTTGTCGTTTTTCGTGTCCGGCAACTGATCACAACCCTCAGTGTCGCACCCGTACCGGACCGGGACCGGCAACGGGATCGCAACCCTCGGTGCTGCGCCTGCACCTCGCTCAGCCAGTGAATGGGAACCGTTCTGTATGTGGGATCCGAACCCTCGGCGGGAGCGCCACCACGCTCACAAGCGGCACACTGTAGCAGTGTGCCACCGGGCCGGCCCATAAGGCACTTTCATTGTAATTTATTTCCTCTTTGCTTTGCCTCTGGATTTGTGTACAATCTTGTCAGAGCTCTGGAGGTGGCATATGATAGATGGTCATCACTGATGTTTAAGGCTTTGCATATCTGTTGGAAAATCTGTCCCATAAGTTGGGACTTTTGCCCCAACTCTTTGTTAAGTAGAACTGCCGTGAGGAGTGTGTATTACTAAAGCACCCACAGTAACATGTCAACAGTAAGTGGAATTGCATATGTGTGTGCAGCTGTTCACCTACTATATGTATCATTACAGCATTCCTGCGAGTTTGGATTTAATTCCAACTACAGAGGTCAGAATTGTGTTACTGAAGCAAAATGTAGGGTAGCCATGCAGAGAGTGTATGTGTTGTAGGTGGATCATGGAGGGCCTCACTGATGGGAGAGGATGCATGAAGTCAATTTGCATGTGGATGAAGGGTCCTGAACCCTAGGTTGTGTCCAAAATGCTAGAAACCCCGGCCTGGTTTCTAGGATTTTGAACAGCAAAAATAGCGCAGTGCACACGATAAGAAGCTGTTATCTTGGAAAATTCAGGAGCAAACCAAAAATTTCTGTTTTTTCCCCTTCCTTCTTTGTAGACTATGACACAGAAAAGGGATTTAGACATCTCAGAACCATCTGGTCATGGCAAGGTTTGGTGAGCAAACCAACTTGCAGCTGAGAGCTTTCTCAAGAAGCCTGAATATGAGGAGTTTGTAACATCAGGTACATTGGTGACTTGGGTGCCAACAGGGATTTGTGTAGCACTGACTAACAAGCTTGCATATATATTTCTGTGTTTGATAATTTTTAAATAAATAAAATAAAATGTAAATGCTTGTGTTAATGAACTGAATGAGCCTATTTTAATTTTATATATCCATAGAAAATATTATATATTGCTAAGAAGGGGACTTTTTTCGTATTTTTCATCTTATAGATGTAAGTTTTGAAAATACTTGTCGTGAATGGGAGGATGAGATAAGAATATGATTTGTGGTAATGACATCACTCAATTATCTGAATTTCTCTGCACTATAGCCTAAAAATAACATAGTAATCTATCACTCAAAATTGTTTTTAATGATATAAGCCACTGGTAAATTAGTATCTCCTTTGGTTTTACTAAAAGCAGGAAATTAGATACCACTTGATATAGAAAATTTTTGTATCCCACAAAACAATACTCTAGGTCATTTCCTTGAAGCCTAGAGATGTCTATGTGCAGAGTCCATGTTCTGTATTAGGATTCGATGGAGGACAGGTACGCCTCTGTCTTGGGTAAAATGGAAGAAGAGTGATTGGGACAGGGGAGGTGGAAACAGGAACCAGTGTGTTCACGTGACACATGTATGGAAAGGGTGCATGGGGACATGCGGATCTGCAAGAGGTCCCTTAAAACTTTCCACCCCCCAGGTCTGTGTTCATCAGTTTGAACAGCAAGTCCATAGAGAATCCCTGGATTATAACCTCAGCCAAAGGACACATGTGACCAGCACATCCTGTGTGGAAAGGAGTCCAAAGATTTTGTGTTCCTTGGAGATAAATAATATTTGTCTCCACTCACTGCTCTCCCATATTTATTAGTTCCCATATTCACTATTAAGGGCATTAAAACTCCAATAACACTTATACCTAACCATAAACAATAAATCAAGTTATCAAAAAGAAATGATCTTATCTCAAGTGTGAAAAATGTCAATGAAACCAGTGCCAGATTCTGAAGCATGGTTTGTTAACATTTAGGATAAATAAACATTTCTTGTTGACAGACTTACCTAGATTCAGTCTGATATTTTACTTTGGGAATGAGGTGACTGATTTTGTTTGATTTTTTTTTTTTTTCAGTTTTGTTACATAACCGAAATAATTGACATTTATTGCCAGGTACTACCCTGAGTAATTTTCCTCTATTAATTCATTTATTCCTTACAAAAGTCCTATGAAGTAGGCATTATCATTATCACCTTTATTTTGCAGATGTGGAAACTGAGGCTGCAAGGTTAAGCAACTTGCTGAGGTCCCA
>NW_007739365.1:16959-18874 GCF_000696425.1 Galeopterus variegatus | reverse complement strand
TGGCCCCAGAGTCGGGCTCCTCTCCACACCTCTATGAATGAATGCATTCTAAATCTGAAAGCTCCAAACAGCACTTCAGGATTCAAAACAAAGCACACAAATATCCAGTTAGTGCTCTGAGGGCAGCTTGAATTGGAAGAGCAAGTTGCAAATAATTGACATCTTTAAATTTTGTGATATTTGCTTCAGAACAAGATGTGCGCCTCCATTTACTTAGATTCCCGTTTATATTTGCGTGAATTTCATGATTTTTTCCATAAAGTTTTGCATATTTCTAAGTGTATGTTTCAATACATTTTTGTTGTAGCTTTGATACCATTGTCAATAATATGATTATTCCTTTGTCTTATATAATGGCATCAGCTGGTTTACAGGAAGAGATTGATTTTATATGGTGATCTTCTCTTCAGTTAAGCTGAACTCTTATGAGTTCTAGTACTTTTTCACTACATTGTCTTAGATTTCCTTGATAGATGATTAACTATGTGTAAAAACTGGCTGACTTATGGATTCATTTTTTCAGTATAGATTTTTGCCATTGTTTAAAGAAAATATTAACATCATTATTTCCCTCTTTATTTTTAAATTCGATTTTTAATTGACAAACACTAATTGTGTATTTATGGGGCACATGTGGTATTTTGATAGAGGTTTACAACGTGAGATGATTAAAGCAGGCTAATTAACAAAACTATCACTTCACACACTTTTTTTTTTGTAGTGAAAACATTCATAATGTACTTTTAGGAGTTCTGAAATATATAACACATTATAATTTACTACTGTCACCATTCTTTGTGATAGTAACTAAAGCTTATTTCTACTAACTGAAACTTTGTTCTCTTTCTCCAACATCTTCCTTCTCATCATTTTATAATGTTATTTTTCTGAGCAGTTTCGGGTTTACAGGAAAATTGAGTAGAAGGTACAGAGTTCCCGCATGGCCCCTACTCCACGTGCCCACAGCCTCCCCACTGTTGACATCTCACACGGGAGGGGGACATTAGTTACAGTCAACTAACCTACACCTTCCCATCACTATCCCCTAACATCCACCATTTACATTAGTGTTCATTCAGCGTGGCACATTCTGTGGGATTCATCAACATATAATCACATGTGTCCACCATTATAACATCATAGAGTAGTTTCACTGCTCTGTAAATCCATCCTCCTCCTAACCTCTGGTGACAGTGATCTTTCTCCTGTCTCCATAATTTTGACTATTCGAGTGTCATAGTTGAAATTCTATAGTATGTAGCCATTTCAGATTGACTTCATTCCTTCAGTAATATGCATTTAGCTTCCTCCATGACTTTTTATGGTGTGAAAGTTCATTGTGTCACTAAATAAGATTCCATTGTCTGAATGTGCCATTTTATTATTCCTCCACCTGCTGAAGGACATCTTGGTTGCTTCTAACTTTTGGCTCTTATGAACAAAGCTGCTACAAACATCGCTGTGCAGGATTTTGTCTGGACATAAGTTTTCAACTCATGAGGGCAAATACCAAGGAATGCTCTTGCTGGATGGTTTGGTGAGAATATAGCTAGTTTTGTAATAAGTTGCCAACCTGACTTCCAAAGTGGCTGTCCCACTTTGCATCCCAGCAGCAAGGATGAGTGTCTCCTGTTGCTCCACGTGCTGCCAGCACTGGGTGTTGTCAGTAGGTGATCTCTTTTTACAAAAGGGAAAGGAAGAAAAGAAAAAGGGAAAATGCCATATGAAGGAGTAGTGTAAGGTGTCATCAACTAGAACGATATATCTATGTCAGAAATGGAAATACGAGGAGCAGCTGAGACAGAACGTAACCTGCATGCACCTCCAGCCCATCTCAGTCACCTCCAGCAGACGGACCCACTGACAATTCCACCTTGTTGCTTCACACGTCACAAAGCTTCAAACTGTAACTTTA
>NW_007739365.1:0-16044 GCF_000696425.1 Galeopterus variegatus | reverse complement strand
CACATGGGAGCACTGACCAAGGCACTGGGGTCAGGGACCAGTCTCCCCCAGATGGAAAGATATAAAGCCAATGAGGAAAGGAGTGGAGCAGCCATAAACAGTGCCACCTATGAAAACTAAAAAACCCTGAGCAGGTGTGCATGGCTCCAGGAACAGTAAAGTCACTGGGACCGATCCTCTCTGAGAGAGGCACATCTTCCCTAGTGGAATATACAGCTGATGGCCAAGCCTGCACCAGCACAAGCTCTGCTGCACCGAGGTGCAGAATTCCTCATTGCTCAGCCACTGTGAGAAAGGTCTGACTACCGAGTTCAGGTCCGTGGGTCCGTAGACTCAGAAGCCATAGCTGGGATTTCCCCATTCACTTTATATGGAGGGAGTGTGTCTAGGTTTCCTTATAATCTGAGAAAAATTGCTGATTTCTTGACTTTGGCCGTGCTCTAATCTAGGGATGGGTGGCAGTCTATGACATGTTTGACAAAGAGCAAAAGATAATATTACTCATATTTGTTGAGTTTAGTATGTGACCCAAGAAAATTTTATATACACACACAGACATTCATTCAATCATTATATCAACCCGATGATATAGGCTCTATTTTAGCCTCTTTTTACAGGTGAGAAAACTGGGTTTACATAACCTGAGTAATTTTTCTAAGGTTCAATGACCCATAAACGTGGGTCAGAACTCTGCCATGGGCTTCACCCCTGTATCCCCGTCCCTGGCAGTGGAGGCAGAGCTGGATCCAAACACCCCCCCACCATCCTGTGTGATGGAAGAGAGAGCCACCACTGCCCTCCACTGCGACCCAAGCAAACCTGCCACTGTCCTTTGTTAATAAAGGTGTTTCTCAGTGGCACTCAGGCCTGCTGTCCAGCGGCATCACCAGAGGAGTTTTAATTAGTTCAAGTGACTGGGCCCCACTCTACACCTACTGAATCAAAACCTCCCAAGAAGAGGGTGTGAGAAATTGTGTATTTTAAAAGATCCCAAGTCATTTGACTGTACAGCACACCCTGCAGACCTCTGGCCTGGGCTTGACTCCTCTCACATATACTTTAATTTAGTGGGAAATGTCTGCTGATAGAAGACTGTGCCCCTCACGTGGAGCGTGACGTCGCAGCATGGAATGGCAGGTGGGGAGTGAGTCGCTTTGTCTGGGGGCTGCCTCCACCTCCCACTAGAAGTGAGACTGGCCCGGGCTGCAGAGCGAGGTTGGAAGTGAGAGGCGTGTCCTCCAGGGACAAGGGGAAGGCAGCGCCTCCCTGTCCATCTCTCTTCATTACCGTTGTCTCCCTGTGCTGCCCTAGAGCGGAGGATCCTCCAACACCTCTGATGCTTGCTCGGCTCCTGGCACTCCAGGAGCTTCTTGGGATAAGAGAGTGGGGGTCATTTAATCATGACATCAGCCCTGTGATGACATGGGGGGTGCTGGTCAGCACAGGAGGCTTGCTCTTCATGGACAGAAAATTGGAACCTCGGCTCTGTGGGCAACTCCACCCATAAATAGGGACTCTGGCCGTGGAGTGAGGCCAAGTAGAGATCAGGTGGAGCAGTTGCTTTCCCCAAGGAAATTCTCAAAAGGTGGGATGTGCTCAAGAGTGTTGTAAGGTGCCCTTTAGTCAAGTGGTGGTGATGGAGGGGCCGTGGGAGAGGGACGTTCTTGCTCAGACTTGAGCAATGTGTGATGGAAACACTCCAGGTCAGCTGTCAAAAATCAGAGGGGGGTCAAAGTGGGCTCCTTATGAGGCTGCTGTCCCCTAACCAAAGAGAGTCCCCACCTTCCATGTCTGTGGGATCGTAACTCCTGATGTTAGAACTCACCCAAGTCTCTGCATTAACAGGAAAAACAGAGATCAAAACATCAAATGCTCAGAAGCGAACTGAGGATACAGGGAACACATCCAAGGGCATCCGAGGATGGAGCAGTGTTGCCTCAGGGCTTCTTCCCCGTGCTCAGCCCCTCTCAGGTGCAGGGAGATGGAGGGATGTGAAACTGATGGATGGCATCAGCCTTGCTGGGGAAAGGAGAGTTGGAAGCCAAGCCATGTGACCTGCCACATGCATGAGTGGGCAGGACCAACCAGGCTCAGCAGGTATAAATAGCCCTGGGCACCATGGGCTCCCAGGCTCTTGTGGTCACCTCCAAATCACTCCTGCTTTGCTAAAGCTGAAAGCTCAAGGCAAAGTAAACCACCATGAGGCTGCCTGTGTGTCTCCTGCTGGTCACTCTGGCCCTTTGCTGCTATGAGGGTGAGTATCATTCGTAATCAGTCTGGCACCTGCCCCTGGAAAGTCCCCTTCTTTGAACACTAGGTAAGCCTCCTTGGGTTGGGGTTTGGGTCTAGAAAACACCAAAATTCAGACTTTATCCTGTGCTTGCTGGACGAGCACCTGAAAGCTCAGAGCTCATGTTATCAATGTTCTTACACTTAGCAACTTTTACAAACAAAAATTGTTGCTGGCAAATTTTAGGAATTCTTTTACCTGCAGATTTCCTCCTTGACTGTGATCTGTGCTTTCATTGCAGCAGGATGTAATGTAACTGAGTGTGAATGTGGGCTCTGCCACTTACCAGTCCTATAACCCTGGGCCGAATTCCTAACCTCTTTGAGCTCTTCTTATCACCAATGCTTATAGTGACCACCAAGAGTGGCTGTGAGCATGGGCTGAGATTAAGTATGTCAAGAGTCTAGCGGTAGATACAAAGCCACAATCTCTAGTAATCAGAGATTTTCCTCCTCAGAGTGCCAATTGAACTATTGGCATCTGAACTCATAAATTCAGACTCAGAATGTTGGACATAGAATGATCACTGAAGAGCTCCCAGTCTAACAAGAGCAGTACTCTCTGATTCTCTGATTAATAAACTTGCAAATAACATATCCTCTGGGAATAAGCAGCCATTCACAAATACTACCAGTAGTCTAGGAGTAATACCAGTAATGGTCGCAAAACTAGTACAATTGTTGGCACTAAGATTTGTGTTTTGCTAGCATAAATTCTGGCTATTCTTTTGACAATACCTTGCAAGGCTTGTTGCCCACCCCTGCGACTGATCCTAGTTTTTCTATGTCTTTCTCTTTCGTTTTCCATTCTGAACCTCCTCCTCTTTCCCTGTGCTGCCTCTGACCATTTCCTCTCCAAATTCTCTATCAAAAATAGAGTCTGATGTTGTCTGATCAGGGGTCACAGCGGAGCCTGGTAGGGCATAACCTGGGTGCAGGATGTTGCTAAAGACTTGGGGGAATGGGGAATCCAGACCTGGAAAAATGGTCACCCAGGTCTCAGCACAATCCCTACTGTGCATGATGGAGCCACAGTTCCCTCTTCTCACCTTCTCTCAGGATTCTGGGCATCACTGAAGAAAGAGAGAGCTAAAGAAATGTTGTAAAAAAGGTTCATGTGTGCTACAACTGGTCATCGCTCTTTCTTTTCATTTTTAGGCGTTTAGTTCTGTCTGCATCTGATGGCATATATACTAACTTCTTCAATTAATGTCAAAATATCACCTTACAACGTTGTAATAATTTTATTTATTCTTCTCCAGATTTATCCTCAGTTCTCTCATCTCTTGTAAGATTCTGACCGAACCATTTACTTAAAAATTTGATAACTGGAAACCTCCTTTCACCAATATTCAAGAGTAATAATGTATCACAATAAAATTTTTCAAATTTAGAAAAGGGAATTTCAGCAAACAGAGAAGCAGCAGAAAGTGGCTTATGAGCCTTAAAAAAAAAAAAAGTGAATCGATTGACCAGGTAACCAGTTTTCCTGTCCTAGCTCTGCCCCTTGCTGTGTGATCTGGAGGAAGTCACAACCTCGAGGGTCTAACATAGTCATCCGCACAATTACAGGAGGGGAACATAAAACCCAGGGATCCTGTCTGGTTCTGACATCAGGGAGCCATGGGAAAAGTCAAGATTCTACACATAAACTGTATATTTTTCCTTCTGTCCAGCCAATGCGAAGGTCTGTCCATCCCTGGCTAGTGAAATGAAAACCTTCCTAAGTGGTACTGACACAGGATTGAAGATAAAACTTGCCAAATTTAATGCACCAAAGGAAGAAGTTGGAGCATTGTTGGAAGCAAAGAAATGCACAGATGGGATGCCCTCAGGGGACAGACAACTAATTATCAAAACAGTGGTAATTTCTTTCTCCCTTACACATAGAGGCTTCTGGTCAGTTGCATGGCCGAGAATGAGGTCGGCTCGCTGTTCTGTGGGGTCAGAGCTGGTGGCACCTGCCCTGCTGCTCACCTCTGATGGGGTGACCCGGGGCCTCAGGGTGGATGCTACGTGGCAGCTGCTGAATTAAACCCAGCTGCACACAGCATCCTGGTTTTGCTCCTCCTTCTCAGGTCACCTCCATTAATGGTGTGGCCCCCAGGATGTCCTGAGAAGGAGGACAGCTGGGCCACATGCAGGGGTTTTGGGGGTCAGACACTGCTGCCTCCTGCCTGGGTGCTGTCCTGAGAGCAAGTGGCACCACCCAGTGGGACATAGGCACTGTGGAGGTCATGGGCTGCGGAGAGTGTTGAGCAGGGAGACGCAGGGAGGAGGGAACTAGAGTGGCCCCTGTGTGCACAGCGGTGGCCGGCTGGGTTCCCTGCAGCTTCTGCAGGGCCAGGAGCCCACTCCAGCCCTTATGCCCACTCTCCCCACCTTCCCACATGCCTCTTCCTTACCATGACAGGGGAGGGACCTCGCTGCTTTGCCTCCCCGTGTCCCATGGAAGTGGGAACACTTGCCTTACGTCTTATCAAGTAATGAGAGGTTGTAAAGGGCTCTCCCAGCCCATCTACCTCTGGGTTCAGGTCATGAGGTTCAGCTGCAAATGCCCAAAGAAGCTGCGGTCTCAGAGCTGAGAAGGGCAGGGGCCATGAGGCAGAATTCCCACACTGGGAGGCTGGGGGTCTCCTGACAGCCGTGCTGCCCGGAGTCCCCTCCCGGCCCTGCCCGGTCTCTCAGTCCTGGGTCCCCCACTGCAGAGGATGAGTAGAGTCCACTGTGCTGGGACCTCAGAGAAAATCACTGCTGGGTGCTCTGTCCCCTCTTCACCCTCCCCTCCTTTAGCTACCTGAGCCACAGTCCTGGGTCACTCAGGGCTTGTTTGCATGACTGTGGAAAGGCTGCTCCGTGACACGCACGGTGGGTCATCACTGTGCCAGGTCTGTGCTCCAGCTTGCACGACACTGGCTTCCTGCCTTGTGCCCTTGCAAAGGGCCTTTTGCTGCAGAAATCCCACTGACAACTTAGTCATGAATGACAGTCTGAGTTCACCTCACCTCCTGGAGCAGGGTCACTGATCTCAGTCTATTTTTTTGTTTCAGGGTAAAATACTCTCAAGCTGCTAGTGATACATGGTATTGTATCCTAAATTACACTGGTCTAACACTGATCACCTACTCTTCCTTGAAAATGTGAAGGTTTCAACGTCTTGCTTCAATAAATTTCCTGTCCTGCACTTGTCCACGTGTCTTGTTATTATCCTACAGGCTCAGGCCTTGCCTCAATGAAGGCTTTAATCATGAATTGGCCTTTTGGTGTTGTCATAGTAAATTACAGAGAACCAATGTCCTGTAACAAGCAGTGGGTTGAGATTTGGGCATCACAAAAGGCAGTGTCTGGTCAGGACCACCCTCCACTACTCCACAGATTTTCCATTCACGCAGCCATGAGTGAAAGTGACTATTCTGGGTGACCAGCAGTTACAATGTCCTGAGGTCTTGTCTTGAGGGTTCCCCCAGCCTAGTCGCTGACCAGTCCCATGGTCCACACCTGCAGCAGCTCTGGTTGGTGCCCCTCATCACCACACTTCACCTGCCTGACCCACCTCTTCCCTGGGGATGGACTCCTATGTCATGTCCAGTATAAATGATTTGCCATTTATCACAATTTTAGGGGCATCTCCAGCTTTCAACCTCAAATAACTTTATTTGACCCCACACCCTCGAGAACCTGATCAGTGTCCACACCACTCACCACATGTCAGTCTAACGCTTCCTCCAGCAACTTCTCTCAAGGGCTCTGGAAACAATGACCCAGCTGCCACCTGGACGGTCCACTCAAGTACCCCACAGCAATGTCAGAAGCGAGACAGAAAACAGCACACTGTCTTCCCCAACTTACTCCTCCTCTGGGAGCCCCCATCCTGGGTCACGGTCCCTCCCCCCACACAAGTCGCCTGACTCAGGAAACATGGAGACATCGTGGCTTCGGATCCTATGGCTGCTGTAACAATCTACAACTAGCCTGAAGGCTCAAATGACTTATTCTCTCACAGTTCGGAAGAACAGATGTCCAGAATTAGTACCACACTGTGGTAATCCAGGGGTCCGCAGGACTGCCCTCTCTCCGGAGTCTCTAGGGGGATCCATTCAGGGCTGTTTCCAGCTTCTGGTGACTGAGGACAGTCCTTGACTTGTGTCCACATCACTCCCACCTCTGCCTCCTTCATACAGTCTCTTCTTTTCTGTTCATGTCATAACTCCATCTGTCTTCTCCTGGTAACATAAGCGTGTTGGGTTTAGGAACCATCAGGTTATCCAGAATCACCTCCCATCTCCAAGTCCTTACCTCAATCACATCTGCAAAGTGCTTTCTTGCCTCGTGATGAGGATTCAGAGAACCCGGGGATTAGGCTGTGGGTTCTTGGGAAGAGGGGTCATTAATTAGACTGTGGCCGCTCCTCTCCCTCATGCCTACGATAGTCCGCTAAGTTCTGCCCCTCCACTCCACAGCACGGCCTCTGTGAGCCCCGTCCTTTCCAGTCCCACAGCCATCAGCACAGTCCAGTCTGTGTCCTTATTGGCGGCGCCAAAGTCTCCTTAATGGTCTCCCAGCCTTCTGTGAAGCCCTTCCTGTAACACACCCTCCTCATCCATGCCAAAGTGAGCCTCTTAAAATTGAAACGTGGTCCTAACACTCTCTTCAATACCCAGAATGTCTAGAGACCACTTGTTCACAAGTGTTTCAAGAGTTATTTGTACTAAACCCACCTCCAGGTGGTAAGAGTTATGTTTATACAATGGAGAAAATTGAAGGGACAAGTTATTATAAATTCTGCATTGCTTTTCAAATAAATTGATATTTTAAAACACATCAGGAAATCTATACATTTGAAAACAGCACCGAAATGTATGAGACTCATTAGGAGCTCAGTCTACAGCCTAGGCTTGTCAGACACCAGGACTGACGGAGCTCCTGCCACACTCTGTGAAACCCAGATGGAGCCTGTGTTGGGGGGAAGAAGTTTACACTGTGGAGCTGGGCATGAGGACTTAATAGGTAAAAAGAAAAATCACTGGGAAGTTAAGGAATATTCTTAGATAAAAATGAAGCCATAACATATCAAAATTTATAGGATGCAGGACTCCTGCAGTGCTTAGAGGAAAATTCATACATGTAAAGATCTATATTAAAAATAAGAAAAATCTGAAATTGGTAATGTGAACTTCTACCTTAAGAAAAGAGAAAAAGAAGAGCAAACTAAGCCAAAAGCAAATATAAGTAGGAAATAACAAAGATTGCTGCAGAAATATATGAAATAGAGAATTAAAAAATGAGAGAAAATCAACAAAACCAGAAGATGATTCTTTAAAGAGAACAAAAACATTTGCAAGCTTTTATCTAGACTGACCAAGAAAAAAAGAGAGATGACCGAAATAACTAAAGTCAGGGATGAAGCAGGGACATTATGACATTGTCATTAGCTTTGTTTGTGGTGGTAAGACTGAGTTCCTTTCTCTTTCATGTTTGCATTTCTGTTCTACCAGTGGGTTTTGTTCTTTCTTGTGTACTCATGGTAGTGATTATCATTTTTTTGGATCCCAAATGCAGGACTCCCTTGAGGATTTCTTGTAGGGCTGGTCGTGTGGTGGTGAACCGCCACAGTATTTGTGCATTTGGAATATACACTATTTTCCCCTCATATCTGAAGGATAGCCAAGCTGGGTAGAGTATTCTTGGCTGGCGGCTTTTTCTTTTAGTATTTTGAATATATCATCCCATGTTCTTCTGGCCTGTAGAGTTTCTGTTGAGCAGTGTGCTGTTAGTCTGATAGGGGCTCCCTAATAGATGATGTGATATTTTTCTCTTGCTGCTTTTAAGATTCTCTCTTTGTCTCTGAGCTTTGCCAGTTTGACCATAATGTTTCTTAGACAGGATATTTTTGGGTTGAATTTGTTTGGGGATCTTTGTGCCTACTGGATATGAAGGTCCATGTCTCTCCCTATACCTGGGACATTTTCTGTAATTAACTGTTGAATAGGTTTTCCATGCCTTTTCCTTTCTCCTCTTCTGGAACACCCCTGATTCCAATGTTGGTGCACTTAAGGGTTGTCTGCTAGCCCTCTTAGATTTTCTTCACTTTTTTAAATTCTTTTTTTCCTTTTAAAGAATTTTTTTTTGTCCTCCTGGGTTATTTCAAGAAGGCTATCTTCAAAATCAGAAATTCTTTCTTCTGATTTCTCTAGCCTACTGCTTAAGCTCTCGGTCACGCTTTTGATTTCACTGAGTGAAACTTTCAGTTCCATGAGTTCTGCTACATCCTTTCTCCAGGTGTTAATCTCTTTGTATATTTCCCCCTTCATATTTTGGATGTCTTTTCTCATTTCATGATGTTGTCTAACTGAATCTTCTGGTATGTCAGTGAGTTTCCTCAAGATTGTTGCTTGGAATTCCTTTTCAGTCATTTCAAGGGTTTCCTGCTCTATTGGGTCTGGTATTTGAGAATTACTGGATTCTTTTAGGGGTGCCATCTATTCTTGGGTTTTCATATTTCTAGTATGTCTATGTTGATTTTTGGTCATCTGGTAGGTCAGTTGCTTCTTCTATTTTCTGGAGTGGGCTTTGAGGAGAAAAGTATCCTCTTTTGTTCTGGTCTGCACTGGTGACCCTTTTTATGTCAGTGCAGTTGAATGTCTGGCAGGCTGCCTGCACGGTGGCCATCACTAGTGCTGTGGCATTGTGCTGCTTTTGTAGCAGGTGTAGCTGCTGCAGTGGCTGTGGTGGGTCAACCTCACAGAAGTGGTGTTTTTGTCATATTATCTTGCCAGCTTCTTGGTGGAAGGGTTTGCCCTTGGATCATGCCCAGGACCCTGGCCATTGATCTATTGCCTGATTCCATCACATGCGTTGCCCTTGGCTCATGCATAGGAAACCAGGCCTTGCTCTCTTTGCAAAATAGGAGCACTATGTGGGGACTGGCAAGGCTGAATGAGCTGGTATTCAAGAAAAGCAGGTATTAAACTTTATGTATTCTTTGGCCTGTCTTTCCCATGTGTATTATTTTAAATTGGGAACTTTGGCATTTGTAGGCACCTACACTGGAAGGGCCATCCAAATCATCCAGGTCTCCCATTCACCAATACTTCAGGTCTCAATTTTCATTGTATTTCCCCAGGTATTTCCATTTGAAGTTTCTCTTTTAGTTGTAACAATGCAGCTTGAAAGGTACAGGCATACTCAGAAAGCATTTGAACTTCTTTCTTTCCCGGTGCAAAAACCATTTGTGTGTTTAACTTGGTTAAAAAATCACAAGATAAATGTGGCACTTTGCATGAAGGCATATATAAAAAGCTGTATTTTAAATAAGTCTCCCCCCAATTGACATTTCAAAAGTTGGTGGAAAGACTTATGAGAAATCTTTCCAGAGGGCCGGCCCGGTGGCGCACTCGGTAGAGTGCGGCGCTTGGGAGCACGGCAGCACTCCAGCCGAGGGGTCGGATCCCCTGTGGAGACCGGTCCGCTCACTGGTTGAGCGTGGTGCAGGCGCGACACCGAGGGTTGTGATCCCATTGCCGGTCGAGGTACGGGCGCGACACCAAGGGTTGTGATCCCGTTACCGGTCATGAAAAAAGACAAAAAAAAAAAAAAAAAAAGAAAGAAATCTTTCCAGAGACTCAAGAGACTATGGTAGTAGTCTTGTATATAGGGGTCCTCATTTGGCATTAAAAACTGAATAAGTAGCTCCAGAGTTGATTAGAAAATCAGCAAGTCTTTTTCCCCCTAGGCATTGTCACATGGGGTTCCTTATAGGAGATATCAATGGAGTCAATGAAATCAAAAGGAGACCCTGGGTCTCAGTATTCTTGATCACTATCAGTGAAAGTGGCAGCTGGTCATCAGGGTTGGGATCACCTTTTGTCTCTTTTCCCTTCTGTTTTGGGAGACTAGGCAATCCCATTTCCAGTGACACGCTTGTTTGCAATAGGCACGTTGTTGTGGGCCTACAGTTGGGTGGCCTTTTTGGTTAGAGGGTTGTGGCTCTAGAGGTCTTACCCATGGCTGTTTCATTCCTCCTGGGGGCATTCTAGCATGGCTTAGTGGATCACATCTGATGGCTCTGGCCGGCAGAGCAGATTGTCTTATCTCACATCGCTTTTGCTTCTCTTGCATCTGATGGTAGCTGGTAAACACCTTAAAGGCAATTTCAACCAACTGAGACAGTGACATACCCATTCCTCTTTCCACCCATTGTACTTTCTTTCTAATGTCTGGTGCGCTGTGACTAATAAAAGTCAGGTTAATTATCTCATATTGTCTGAGTGCTCTGGATCTATATCAGTGTATTATCTGTGGGCACTAAAAATCCTCTCAAGAACTCTTGAGGGAATTTTCCTTTGGTCCCTGTTGGACATCTTGAATATTTTTCATTCTTTTAGGTCTAGAAACTCCTTTCAACATTCCAGTTATTATGCATGCCTTGTAGTGGTCTAATTTAGTTTGATCTCTGGGATCATTGGAGTCCCAGCCTGGTTCAGTTTCAGGCACTGCATTAGTCTCCTGAATGTTACCTGTATTATTCGGTTGCAGGTCATGAAGTCTTTTGGATTATTCTTGGGTTTTTTTTAATAAAATTTTGTGATCCTCCAGGATTAACAAGGTGTTCAGGAAGACTCGACTATCCATCCAATTTGGGCTATGGGTAGCAAAAATAGAGGTAAATAAATCTTTCATCATTGTAGTGTCATCCAGCAGGAAGACATGTTATTTTTCTAATTATATCAATCAGAGATGGAAAATGGTGAATGCACTATATAAACACTCGGGGCTGTGCTTGGGTATCTATTCAGGCTGGGACTTGCCTTAATAGAAATTGCTGTGCCTGAGATTAAATTTTTCTTGGGGTTACATTGGGTATCCTCATGGGTATGATGGGGGAGATCAGTCCTTTTAGACTATCAGGTAATGGGGAATACAAAACCAAGCCATCGACTTTGGAAGAGTCAGCAAGTTCAACTTGCTTGTCTCTGAGATTATCTTAGGCATATGGGAGAAGTTCCATAGTAGATAACAAATGGGACAAAGCAAGATCATCAACCTGTTTTGAATTTGTAAGGCTAGGCTTATTTGAGGGTCCCTCTCCCTGCTTAATAATTTTACATTTCTTTTACAAATTCTTTCTCTGATATATAGACATAAATGATTGAATATATGGGATTTCATCCCACTTTTCTTCTCTTTTACAAAACAAATATAGTGGCAAGATGGTAGTAAAATTTAAAGATCTGTTCTCAGGCCTTTCCTCTCCTAATTGTAGTGAATACTGTGGCCATGCAGTACTACATTAAAAAAACACCATTTCCTTTCTTTTCATTGGTTCATAACTAAACATTGCCAATTTTGCAGGATGCAGCCTGGAGGGCTGCAGATTGGAATACTGTTCCCATTTCACATAATTTGATAAGACATTGTCAGAGGTGACCACAACTATCTCTTTCTAAGGAAAGTGTTTGAATCTGTAAATGCGCTGCTGTGGGCGTTGCTTCTCAAAGTTTCACCCTGGAGCCAGCCAGCCGTCTTACATGTCATGGAGGATCCTGAACACTAAGCAGTGTTGGGTTTCTCAAGACACTGGGGTGAGCAGTTCCTTATACGCTTCTTCTGGACAAGCAGTAAAGGTTTCCTCTAACCCAAGATCATGTTCTGTTCTTCTTGTGGTGAAATCTTATGAAGCTGCTGCATGTCATGGATATGAATTCTGACATCACTGTGAGACTTTCAATCACCTAATGGTATCCTAAGCAACCAGAGGGAGTAATGACTCTTATCTTTAGAGCCCAAGGACTCTCATGCCAATATACTTATAAGAGGGTTGGTTTAGTTTTGGTCTGCAATTATTTTAATCTTGATTAGCCAATTCCAAGAGATAAAATGAAACAAAAGTCAGACACACAAACAAACAATAACTTGAGCTCTCAGAATTCTAAACCAAGACAGGTTGCATCCCTGTGGATAAAACCTTTTATACTGCTCACTAATTCCCCTTGGGTTGCTAACCCACAATCCTCATGAGACCACCAAAAGGCAGAAAAGGCTTAGGAGCCTGTTGGAGTTACCTACTTAGAAATGTCTTCTTCCCAGAGCATGTTCTTCTCACAAAACATTCGAGGACAAAAAGGGGCCTTCCACACCTCAGTGAAGTCACATCTCAGTAGGTGAACCACTGGACTAAAAATTGTCTATATGGATGATCAGCATCAGAGGTGAGAGCTGGCACCCCTTTGGGGGGCTGCAGAGCCTTGCGAAGATTGTCCCAGGACCTCAGAGTCCCATGTGAGTCAAGAAAATTGTTATCAAGCAATGAGCTCACTGCCTGATGCACACAGAAAGCCAGACACTGTGACACGCTGGCTTTTCTGAAAAGAAAGAGCATTGCTGTATGGCTGGTCAATATGGAGACAGGAGACTGTGCTCACTTCAGTTTTCCTGACTGAGAAGTATGACTTGTTCTTATAGGAAGCTCAAAGTATGGAGAAATATAGGCAAAATTCCAAAAAACCACAAGTTGGCAGGAGCTGATTAGTGGGAAATTTGTACATCCAATCTCACTTCATTTCCAGCTCATCCTGTAACAAATGGTTACAGACTGCTTCACTTTTTGTGTCCAGCATTCTGGTTCTGGTAAAGCTCTGAGTTTTTGTTCCAAGAAGGGAGGGTGAAGGACTTGACTTTGTTTCCTGTGATATCTGGAGGTCAATAGGGTCTCCTCTGCACGTGTCCGTATCATATCAGGGACTCTGAGCCTTCTGCAAGACAAGTTAAAAGTGATTAATGATCATCTGACCATTAAAGGAAACTTGAAATGCATTTCATTATCTTAAAAGAAACATCAGGCAATTATTCTACTCAGCCAATTTTCTGGATGGTTCACAACAGGTGTCAGTAGGAGTTTACTGTCATATTATCATTTGTGTCTGTTCTAGCAAGACATCAGCCATGATTGCCAAAGGACCAGCAGGGTCTGGTCTTTAGGATGCCTGAGTCTCAGGACATGCTCTTCTTGCCTTTAACCTCCAACTCTAGGCTAGAGTGATATGAAACCTGTTGCTCTTCCTTAACCTCATGGCCAGAAGCTTGACACTGTTCTCAGGAGGCAAGAACCTTCACCAGCCAAACTTGGTGGAATTAACTCTAGGCTTGGAATCAGATGTGCCTGGGTCAGAATCCTGCTTGTGCTCCCACCTTGTGCTATGATGCTGGGCAAGTCAGTGCCCACACCATAACGTTTGTTGTGGGCCTTGATGGAAAAATATGTGAGAAAGTTCCCAGCACAATGCCTGGCCACAGCAGTTATTAGTTTCTTTGTGTTGCTTTACCTTTCCTTGCCATCCCTCCCAGGTAGATGGCTCTCAGAGTCCTCAGAACAGAAATAGGTGCAATTAGATGATTTTTTCTTGTATAATTGCAATAATTTATTTGTAAATCTCTGACCCATCAGCCATCTCCAGGTTGCCAAAGGAAGCCCACTTTTCATCCAAATGTAGGTTCACCAAGAATTTATTTGCAGTGTTTTTACTGAGAGACTCCTACAAGTATGCTGAGGTTTCTACATGTGACCTGACACGTGGTGCATGATGATTTAGAAAAAGATAGTAAAAATCTCCCTGCCCTACAGGAGAGCATCTATCCATCTTTACACCAGCAAAGGCCCCTACTTGAACTGTCACCCATTATTTTGGGTCCACAGGCTCTCTTTCTGCAATAACCTTTCATTTTGTCCTTACTCCTATGTCATACTCCTTCAGGAGTCTCAGTTGAGAGTTAGGTTTACTAGATGCTCTTCTCCCTTGAGGAAATTGAACTCAAACCTTTATCCACCAACACTATAAGAATGCCAAAGACTCCTCTTAGATTTAGCCTCTTAGCTGTTGACATTTTATTGCTTTCAACATCTTCCATCATGCAAACCTGCCTGAGAGCTCTCAAATGCTCAAAGGAAAAAAAGTGGTGCAGAATAATATGCTCATTTCTCTGTGGCTTCCCTTTTCTAGAATCTTGACCCTTCAAGTCCATGCTGCCCTGGTTGTCTCCAACACTTTTAAAAATCTAATTTTGTATTTTATTTAGATTTTCTCCTTTTGGGAGGAAGTGTTGGTCTTATGCAAGCTACAGTGAACATTTATAGGACTTCTTTAATCTGTGGTTGCGTGTCTTTCATCATTTATGAATTTTCTCACCAATTATTCTCTAAAATATATATTTGTCCATTGTTTTCACTTACTTCCTTTCTAGATTCTAATTGTTCATATGTTATAACTTTCAAACATATCCTTTGTTTCTCTTATTTTCTTGTGTATTCTCTAAACTTTCATCTCACCAAGGTTTATATTGAGTGCTTTATGCTAATTTAACTTCCAGTTCATGAATTATCCCTTCAATTATAATTAATCTATGTGTATGTCTGAGTTTTCTGTTACTACATAACAAAGTAGAACAATGTTAGTGTCTTAAAACACCACAATATATTATCTCCGTTTCCATAGGTCAGATATCCATGCACAACTTTGCTGGCTCTGTGGTTTAGGGTTTCCATAGGCTTCATCCCTACTGTTGGCCAAGTCTGTAGTCTCAGCAGAGGCTTGACTGGTGAAAGATTCACTTTCAAGCCCCAATAAATTCTTGGAAAAATTTATTTCCTGGTAGTTGTAGGACTCCTGGTGGCCTGCTACTTCAAACTAACGTGGAGAATGTCTAGCTCAAGTCACCTAAGACAAAGCCTTCTGTAACAAAATGGATTCACAGGAGTGATATCCCCTCACTTTTGCCATATTCTTTTGGGTAGAAACAAGTCTGAAGACCTACCTGAACTCATGGGGAACTAGTTATAGAATAGTATAAATAGAAGTAGGCATTACTATCTGCCTCCAGGAAATCCATAAAACAACACATGAGGGGTCTCTTAAAAAGTTCATGGAAAATGCGTATGATAAAAACTATGCGTGGATTGCAAAAATTTTTTGTACCAAATTAAACTCATGCTAACTTTTTATAAAATGTCTGAACAAGATCCAGGTTGAGGCACTAAGAAATACAAGGTATCAATTTTTTTTTCTTTACTATTATTTTATTTATTTGTCTGTTAAATGGAGTTTATTTATTTATTTATTTATTCTTCCCTTTAAATTTTTATTTTGTCGATATACAATGTGGTTGATTATTATGGCTCATCACTGAAACCTCCCTCCCTCCTCCCTCTTCCCGCTCCCACCCACCAATGTTTTTTCCTTTTGCTTGTTGTAACAACTTCAAAGGATTGTAGTTGTTATATATTCTCCCCGACCCTCGGTTATTTTTTGTGTGTGTGAGTGAATTTATTTATTTATTTTTAGCTCCAACCAATAAGTGAGAACATGTGGTAATTCTTTTCCTCTGCCTGACTCATTTCACTTAATATAATTCTCTCAAGGTCCATCCATGTTGTTGCAAATGGCAGTACTTCATTCGTTTTTGTAGCTGCGTAGCATTCCACTGTGTAGATATAACACATTTTCCGTATCCACTCATCCAATGATGGACATTTGAGCTGGTTCCAACCCTTGGCTATTGTAAAGAGTGCTGCAATGAACATTGGGGAACAGGTATACCTTCGACTTGATGATTTCCATTCCTTTGGGTATATTCCCAACAGTGGGATAGCTGGGTCATATGGTAGATCTATCTGCAGTTGTTTGAGGAACCTCCATACCATTTTCCATAGAGGCTGCACCATTTTGCAGTCCCACCAACAATGTGTGAGAGTTCCTTTTTCTC
>NW_007739364.1:32537-36933 GCF_000696425.1 Galeopterus variegatus | reverse complement strand
AAAAAAAAAATCAAGCAGCATTTTCATCAGATCAGTCCAATCAATTGTCCATTACCAAATGTACCGTAATAGTTATAATACGCAGGTACTACTAAGGTGCAAGACTGGAATTCCAGCTCCCACACACACACAAAAAATAGAACAAAAAAAAATTAAATAAATTCCAGCCACCAAAAAAAAAAGAACAAAAAAACAAATAAAAAACTGTGAACTGCCTCCTGTCCTGGAGCTCACACGGTAATAGGGTTTTGCCTCTTATCAATTTATAAAATAATTAATTGTAAGCAGAGAGACTAACACTAACTACAGTAGGGGAAGTTCAAGCCAAAGACTTACAAAAATATTATAAGAATAAATAAATGAGACACAGATGGAAGTATCTGGAGTCCTTTTCAGAAAAAAAAAAGCTATAAAATCTGAATAAACTAAGTGAAGAAACTTCTGTAAAAGACTTGCCATGGCGCCATAATGTGTAGTGCAAAAGTCTCAAACTCGTGATGGTGTGCTGTGGTGTGCAAGGCTCACAACTGCCTTTGGTGGTGGCGGGTGGAGGAGTTGGGAAAAAGGGAGCCCAGGTGTGTACTGTTTGATAATTTCTGTGGTGTAAACACTTCCTCCATAGACGAATTTTAAGCTACCCATGTGAGGTCACAGTTTATACAGACTGAAAAAGACGCTCATGATCAGCTCTCATGAGCTGAAAAGAGACAGCTCCAGCACCCACTGGCTGTAGGCCAAATTCAGCCCACAGACTTGTTCTGTTAGGCCAGGAAAATGTTGGCCCACAGAGCGTTTTTAAAAACTCAAACAAATTGACAGCATTTAAAACTCAGGATATTTTTTCTAAAAAAATCAGATCTAGAGCTGCTTTCTCAAGAGCAGATCTGGTAGCACTGGGTCTACATTCCTGCGTGGCAATGGGTGGCCAGCATAAAGTGACAACTGCCCTGTTAGTGCACAAAACTGTGCTTTCCCTTTGCCACAAGCCCAGCCTGGTCAGCTTCCTTCATTCCCTTGCTGTTGGTAACCTGCCTGGCCCTTAGAGGGGTGGGAGTCTGTGATCTCTAATGGACCAGCATGAATGGAGAGTTCTGCCTTCAGATGGAGAACTTTGGTCAAATCAACGGATAGTACTCCCCCTCGGTTTCTGCACCTATAAGAACACATTCGGCCAGACGATTTTTGATTGCTATCCTGATCCAACACTGGTTTACTCTAGAAGTCACTGAATCTGAAATAATAAAACGTCTAGGTATGCAGGCCCCTCTGAAGCAGCTTTTATGATCTGCATCTGCAGAGTTCCAAATGTGCCCACTAAGGTGCAAATAAAAATACAAAATGTTATAAATTTGAGGTTAAATGCATTTTTATCTACAAGAATATATTTTAGTTGGCCTCAGAAAATAAGAATCTGCATAATTTTAACTTCATCTGTTAGGAAATGATGTTTGTGAGCTATTTGTTACGTATAGGCTATAAGAGTCTGTGTGATTTTTAATGTTACACAACAAAGAGTCTGTCTCATATCCCCAGTCCATTTACCATCTTAGCTAAATGGGGCTTGAAGCGCAAGTTAATTTCAAATTTTATTAGCTTTGCCTACCAATATTATCAGCAAAAACAAATAGCAGTGTAATATACCTTAAGCAAAAGATGGTATTAGCTTGGGAGAACTGTAGACAGAAACAAAAAATTGAAAAAAATAAATCGCCAGTCTAATTTCATGTGTAATTGTAGGAAAACACATTTAGATAGCACTTTACCTTCCAGAGCCCATCTACAAAGGAGCTGACATAACCAGCGCCTTATTCCCCAGGGAGTCTTAGACACTGTGTCATAAGCTACAGAATTGTAAGAGGCTGAGGTGCACCACAGGCACGAGTGTCAAACCAGAGTCTTCACCTTGCATTTTTATTCATCCTAAAGCATTCCTTGATTAAACACACTCAATTCTGACTACTAGAGATCACAAATATCCATGACAAACAGCAACTCATAAACTCAATGAATGTTCATGTGAATCTTTCATACAGCTAGGCTGATTTGAGGAGGCAGCAAGTCAATTAGCTGATAAATGAGCTTAACCAAACACCTGCATCCCAAAGGTTAGTAGACCTTTGCTGTCCTATATAGTACTAGCTATGAATTTGGGGATTTTCAGTAGTCTTAAGGGATAACCCTTGTAAATACCAAGAGCCTTCTATGCCTCCTATTTCCCAAAACAGAATAAACACAAGATCTGAGTTACATCTCATCCTTTCCTGTTCCCAGAGTAAAAGACAGGTCTTAATAACCAAAAAATTAAAAATGAAAAATAAATATAAGTTATGTTGGGGACAGTGAAGATGCACTAGGTATTTTAAGGTTCCATCTTGGATATGACTAGCGCTCCCAGGACAACCTCAGAAAAAGAATGGGCTTCACATAGAATTGCCACAATGAGCAGAAGCCAGAGTTTGGTCAGGGAAAGTACCAGTACTTACATATTTGATTGAACAATAATATTAACAGGCATGAATCTACCTTTTTAAGTTCCTCTATTTGAATTGCTTTCTTTGTCTCAAAATATTCTCATGGTCTTGAAGTTATTGCTCTAAGTTTAATAGTTTTAAACATTTTTAGCAGCTGAATCACAATATTTCAATCACATAAAAGAAATAAGTCCTGAGAAATTTTACTTTGGATGGAAGACTGTAAAACCTTTAGTTAACGTAATGAGACCCCAGGTATTTATCAAGTCACAGTTTGAATACCACACCAGGTTAAAAAAACAAAAACAAAAAACTTGATTTGCTGTACTGAAGCCACAATGAACAGAAAGATCACCCCTCAGCCAAGAGACAACACTTGAAAGTGTTACAAAACATGTCACTTTTCCTTGGCATGAAGAAAGCTTTGGGTTATGAGAAAGGACTGACTCCTAACTCTTAGATATGTGCCTTTTGAAAGGGTATGGATGGAAAGAGAGAAGAAAGAAATATGAGGCAGGTATTAGTTCCCCAAAGTGGCCAGGAAAGAGCTGGACTCGTGATCAGCACATACCATCTTTAATACGTGGGGCACAGATTGCTGCACTCTGGTTTCAAACCCATGAACCCATCAATCCTGGACCTAGTTGTCTGTTCTGTTCCCTTAAGAAATGGAGACCTGTCATTCAGTTAGATGTTCCACCCCAGCAACTTTAGTGTATTCACTATATACCAGCTCACTGTATAAGCAATTCGACAACAGAAAGAGGAAAGGAGAAAGATACCTTGAATCAAACAGTTGAAAACATCTTCCTTCAATAAAAAGACAATTGAAAATAAAATAAAATTTATTCTTTACTTATCTCCTATATGATTTTCACACTAATACGTGACGTTTTTTATTAAGGTCACTTTTCAGACTTACTCTGCAAAAGTACTTGTATATTGATTGTTTTGTTTCTAAGGAAAATTCAACCAATATGGCAAAATTGCACAAAGTGTGTAATAAAAACATAATGGTAAATTCAGTCAACATTTGTTGAAAGTTAAAAAATAAAATATTATTACCCTATACTTTTATTAAATCTTTTTTCTTAGGGAAATATATAATTCTTCTTTACTGTACAAGCAAACATTCCGGTATGGGTTATTACTTAATAAAGTAACATTTGATGCCTCAATATAGATTTAAAAATAAAGTCAACATTCTAATAACATGAAAATTTCCCCCAAAACTAATAAGAAATATAATCAGTGTGTGGATTCTTCTCAGGATAACATTATCTGAGGTTTTTTCCACGTATTCCTTTGCAGAAATTCAAGCTCATCTCCCTTTTGCAGCTACACAAAACCAAAGAAGCACAAGTGTCTGAAAAAAGCTAAGCACTTTTTGTAGAAACCAAAGGGGCTATATGTTAACAAAATAAGCTTTCAGAAGAGTCTTTAAAGTTAAGCTACAACGTAGCAACAAAATAAAAACTCGAAATCTTATGGAATAAAATATCATATTTTAAAAGATTATTAAAGAACATACAAAAATAATCATATTATTTCCTTAGACACTCCTACCCACACTAATGATCAATACAGAAATATCCCCTAGATATCATTGCTGACCATATGAATTAATATTATTTTGAAGATCATGTAAATTAATTAAATTACTTTGGCAAAGCCACCAATAGAGTTTCCAGTTCAATAAAACACTTCTCCCTTTACAAGCTATTTTCACTCATTATGCTGGAACTTGGGTCCACCACACATTATCAGAAGTGTAGAAAATTGACCGCAAATTGAGAACCAACTTTTAGTTCAATTGAGAGAAACAAGGCTGATAGGAATAATATTTCAAATAAGTAAACCAAGCCCTATGATATTGATTTTACACTACAATAGTCCACCATGATTCTTAAAAATCAGTGAATCTA
>NW_007739364.1:28402-32070 GCF_000696425.1 Galeopterus variegatus | reverse complement strand
AGTGTAGAAAATTGACCGCAAATTGAGAACCAACTTTTAGTTCAATTGAGAGAAACAAGGCCGATAGGAATAATATTTCAAATAAGTAAACCACGCCCTACTAGGAATAATATTTCAAATAAGTAAACCAAGCCCTATGATATTGATTTTACACTACAATAGTCCACCATGATTCTTAAAAATCAGTGAATCTAGGTTAAAGAAACTTTTTTTAATGCCCTTATATATCACTATGAAATATTTAAGGCAAGTTTCTAATATCTGGGCCATATTCAACCGATGATCAAATCTTATGTGTTCACTGATTCATGTAAACATTTTTATTATTTATAAATCTATTGCTCTTTGTTTTAAAGCAAAACTGTGTTTTATGTTTCAAAGGTTCCTACTCAGACATTTCTTCTACTGTAAACCAGCTACTAAATTCTAACAATACTCACATTTACCATTCATTAAATACTTACCAAGAGTTCTATGCTATGCTAAGCGTTCTACATGCCTTATGTCACCTATCCTCACCACAGCCTTAAGGAAGTGAATGAGGAGAGGCAACAGAGAGTACGATTCTGGAGCCAGACTCTACCTGGGTTTGAATTCTATTTCCTCTATTTCCTAGCATGGGACTTTACCCCTCCTTTTACAGATGAGGCAACTGTGACCCATAAAAAGAGGTAGAGCCAAGTTATTCACCAACAACAAATTGTTATAGGAAGCAAGAATATTTTTTTTTTTTTTTTTTTACTTTGAAGGGCATATTTATTTCCATCACAATCAGGAATTCCTATGAAAGTACTTCACTGAAAATGAGGCTGTAAGCATCATAACTTTTCTTCAGTTGCTCACCCTCGGTCTTTTCTTTGCTGCTTCTAACCTGATCCCCCTTATCTAAGGCCACTCTTATCTGGCTGCAGTGCTGGACTGCTCCTCCCCCCAAATTTCAAAGGGAAGCAAGAATATTTGAATGCAAGGCTCCCAATGAGAAAAGTAGACATTTAAAAATGTATCAGGTATTGGGGGCAGGAAGGCTGTCATTCAACAAAAGACAACTGTAGCCAATGGCAGCACCAAATTAAACCAAGCCACCTCAAATAAATGTAAAAGCTAAGTAAAACTGGCTGAACAAATATCCTGGGAGGGAAATAGAGAATAACACCATTGGGCAAATACCAGTAATAACCATTTTGCAAAAGAACCATTGATGGATGCTAAAATCAGTGGGAAAAAAAGTGTGATGAGAAGCAGGATATTTGCATAGTCTCAAAACATATCCAACAAGGTATTATTAAGTAAAAAAGGGATAACGTTACCTTTACAGTGAAGAAACTTGGCAGACCCCTCCTCAGCCAAGTGAATACGGTTAATATCACCAATAAGAAGACATATGAAGTCATACACCCTGATATGAGGTAATAAGAAGGGCACAACATCATTTCTGGGGTATTATTGCCAAAAGGCATATGAGGGTAGTAAGAAGGGGTATTATTTCCATGCTTACCCTCAATCTAATCATGAGAAAACAAACATGAAACACAAATGGGGGGACTCTTCGAAAATATCAAAATCATAAAAGACAAAGAAATAGTAAGAAAACATCACAGATTGGAAGAGATTTAAGACATGACAACTAAATTCAGTACGTGATCCTAGAACAGAAAAGGGACATTAGCGAACAAACCTAGCAAAGACTAAAAAAAGGTCTGTAGGTTAACTAACTGTAATGTATTAAAATTAATTTCCTGATTTTGACAATTAAACTATGGTAATGTAAGATGTTAACATTAAGGGAAGCTGGGTGAATGGTATGGGAATCCTCTGTAATGTTTCTGCAACTTTTCTGCAAGTTTAAAATTATTTTGAAATGTATATATATAAAGAACAATATAAAGTATAATCAAATTCATATGTAGTGTTTGAGAAGGAACTTATAATGCAAAATATAACCTTATAAGTAACAGCTGATTGAGCTGTAGGCTTCTATCTGAGTAGGAAAATACAGGAAATAAACTGGAAAATGCAAATCAATGAATGTGTCCTCAGCAAGTACTTAAATACAGTATGTACTATGCTTCAGGAGCGAAAGGGCCCATTACTGTAAAACTGCAGAATAGAAAAGAATAGAATAAGGGTGAATTTTGGACTTGTAAGATATTAGAGATCACAAAGTACTACCCCTTCAATTTAAGTGAAGAATTCTGAGGCCAGAGTGGTTAAAAGAATTGCCCAAGTTCAATGTTAGTGATTTGGAAAGACATAAGTTTGTAATTTCAGTGAAAACAGAGAAGCCATGAAGAAGTGAGGCTACCCCAGAAGCAACAGCGTAAGATTAAAATTAAGATAGAGAAAAAATTAAACTACATCTTCACCTCAGAGCATATACCAAAATAAATTTCAGCCAGAAAGATTAAAGAATTAAAAAGAAAGAAAGCCATCAAGAATCTAGAAGAAAATTTAGGTGAAGATTTTTTTTCATATGTTAGGATAGGGAAAGACTTCCTAAGACATAAAGGCAAAAATGCAAACAAACAAAAAAAAGCATAAATTTGAAAGTTAAGCATATCAAAAAAAGAACAATATTTAAAAGCAAACAACAGGGAAAATATCTGCAACAAATATCACATATAAACATATGCAGATCAATAAATAACAACAAATCAATAAACAATAACAGCAAACACTCCAACAGAAAATTAGGCAAGGGACACCAAGCAGGTAATTCAAGAAGAAGAAAATTAAACAATCAAAAAACATTTGGAGAAATGCACAAAGTATTATAAGTTTTAAAATGCTAATTTCAAGATGTCATTCTTAATTCAACATATTAAAGATTAAATAATGACTCTCCTCACTGCTGGAAAAGTTGCAGAGACAAACACTCTCATACTCTGCTGGTAATAGGATAAGTTCAGTCTTTCTGATAGTAATTTGTCAATACATATCAAAATCTTTCAAAACAAAAATACCTTTGATTTGGTTTCAAAACATAAATACCTTTGGTTGTCAAAGTGTGGTCAGTGGACTCCAGGAGACCCTGAGACCCTCTCAGGAGTCTATCTGGTCAAAACTATGTTTTTAAAAGTAGTAAGACATTATTTGTCTTTTCTCCTGTATTGACATTTAGAATTATGGTGCAAAAACAATGGTGGGTAAAACTGCCAGCTCCTGAGCACAGACCAAGGCCAGGGCACCATAACTGTACTAATAGTCACTATGTTCTTCACCACCACACATTTGCAGGAAAAAAAAGAAGAAAAAAAAGACTTTCACTTAAGAATATTCAATTATCAATTTTATTAAATCTCAACTCTTGAATATACATCCTCTTAACATTGCATACAACAAAACACATCTACTGCATATTGAAGTAATGATGGCTGTCTCAGGGAAAAGCACCAGTACCATCGTTGAGATCTGAACTAGCCACTTTTTCCAGGGAACACCATTTTTACTTGAATGAACAATGAACAAAATATGATTATTCAGATTTGGGGATCTGGCAGACGTTTTCTCAAAATTAAACAATGTGAGCCCATCATTTCAAGGAAAACAACTGATAGCATTTGCTACCAATGATAAAATCTGAGCTTTCAAGGAAAAATTCAAATACTGCAAAGCTCGTATCCATCGCCATAAGATTGACAGCTTCAAGTCTTACAGACTTCTGATGAGAT
>NW_007739364.1:10502-27634 GCF_000696425.1 Galeopterus variegatus | reverse complement strand
AAAGCTCGTATCCATCGCCATAAGATTGACAGCTTCAAGTCTTACAGACTTCTGATGAGATCATTGGTGACATTAACTAATGTGATTTTTTGATATTGTATAATGAAAGGTGACCACATTTGGAAGACCTGCATAACTCACAACCAATATTTTGCAAACAATGCGTGATGGTAACAATCATGTATGGGTAAACATCCATTCAAAGTCAAAATAGGCCAATGGATTGTAATGTAACAGAGTGTGAAAGTTCCTTGATATGACTTCAGGTTCCACACTGCAATTAATCTTTAAGAAAATACCTCTTGTTGGGTTTTATGTAATAACAAAGATGTACACAATTATCTGAAAAGGCTATTAAATTACTCTTCCCTTTTCCAACTACAAGACTTTCTGAGGCCAGAGTTCATATTCTTTAAGCAAAAACAACATATCACAAGTTGAACCCAGAAGCAGATACATCTTCTTCTATTAAAGTAGGTATTAAAGAGATGTGCAAAAGTGTAAAACAAGGTCAGTTTCTCACTACCTTTTTTGAAATTATGGTTTTACTCATAAAAATGTTAATAAATAATGGGTTTACTATTTTTTAAAATAACTTAATAAGTAAATATCTTTTTAAATTTTTCGATTTTAATTTATATTTTGGTAAATATCAACAGCTATAACCCACAAAAACAAAAGTTCTGTGAGATCTTCAATACATTTTCAGACTGTAAAGGAATCTGGAGACCAAAAAGGCTGAAAACTTATGATATGGTTATTCTCATATTGCAAATAAAATAAACTATATCAAAATTAAATTGCAAAACTAAAGTATATCAAAGAATTAGAGAAAAAAACCTTTGATGTCCAACAATAAGGAAATGGATGATGTATCTAAAATACGATATTATTGGTTATTTGAAACAAGTTCTAAAGAATTTCTAAAGATCAGGGATGCTCAAAATATGTGGGCGGGAGAAGCAATACTTACAAACTATATGAGCAAAGACAGTAATATACTGAAAAAAAGATTGGAGGGAAAAAAAGACAAGAACTCCATGTATGTAAATGCTGTCTACCAAAAAGCACTTGCCATGGTATTATTATTAATATTAAAACTAATCAAGGCAGCTGAGTACAGAACTCTGAACTGAAAATCAAGAAACCTGTATTCTAGGCCATTAAACATCTCTGGGATTTTTGTCAAGTCACTTAACCTCTGTGAACTACCAGAAATGAGCTCTGAGGTCTTACCCAACGGACTCTCTAGTAAAATGAACTATGGATTCTAAAGGTTGTTCAAGACCTCAGCAGTGATCATCTAAAGAAAATCTGTGCTACGGTGAAAATTGTGAAACCAACTCCAAAGTCACACTATTTACAGAATTCTGACCCGACCTACTAAATAGCTCTTTAATTCCTTCTTTTGCGCAGTGATCATCTAAAGAAAATCTGTGCTACGGTGAAAATTGTGAAACCAACTCCAAAGTCAAACTATTTACAGAATTCTGACCCGACCTACTAAATAGCTCTTTAATTCCTTCTTTTGCAGGTTAATAGTTTGGCCTAAGTAAAATTTCCTGTGGAAGGAGAGTTCCCTGAATGGTAACTGGGATAAGTAAAAATATTTGGGCATATCAAGAATAAGAAAGAAAAGAACTGAAGAGAATGAGCAAGACAGGATGGTGTCCCATATGAAGGAAGCTCTTCAAAACTGTTGATAAGAGTACTGGGAGGTTACTTCTTAGGGAGAAGACAAGGTATTTGCTGTGGAAATGTCAGAAAAAGAGAAAGAGAAGAGGGAGAGGAAGAGAAAGAAAGCAAAAAACCAAAGCGGTAATATATGTACATAATGAGAGCAAAATATCAAAATTTATGCTCTATCTTAAAACTGCCGAGAAAAATCCACCTATTCCCTTGGCTAAGCAACCTTCACCCACTTCACTGTTCATGGGCAAAACTGGCAAGAGTTAATGACAGAAAATTAAATTCCAATTTTTCAATTTTTTTCCTTAATAGCAAGTCTAATAAAATTATAAAGACTATGAAGAGATAATATATCGCCCTAAATTAAGTCTGGGTAATATTGGAAAGAAACCCCTTCATTTCACAGACTACGAAAACCAAGTCATCCAAAAAACTGAGGTCATAAAAGATGTTCAACTTATACTTCAATTTAAATTTGAATACCTATTTCCAAAAAACTCCCTTTCCTTCAGAAAATACTTCTATGGTGATGTCTGTTCAAAGGGTTACACATCAAAGATGGGGAAGCTCTCCATTAGGGATAACCATGCTCAATGCCACGAAACAAAATGGTACAGGTTTGGATTTGGTTTTGAATTAGCATAAATAAAATAACCTGGTTGTCCTGAACTGGTTCTGCATGTAATGTTTGGTCTCAGCTTCCACATTTTTAAAATGAGAAATCTATATTATATACTTCCTAGAGTCCTTTCTTAGAAAGTTGGATAATCCTAAAACCACTGAAAAAAAGAAGGGCTTTAGGGAGGAGAGATGTATGAAATTCACTTGGATTGTGTATACACTATGGGGAGAAACTTCGGATCTGGCTGTTCAAACAGTCAATGACCCAAGAGTGGAATCCCTGGGGTACCAGTTTCTCTGGATTGAGAACCCTTGGGTCACTTAATGGCATAGTCAACATCATGAGCCATGGGGTTATAGTATGAGACCCCTCTTAGGCCTGCACTCCCTTGTTCGTTTCCAGCGGCCAATTGAAAAGGGTCCTCCATCTCCTCCTTTTGAATCTACAATTCGTATTTCCACTTTGAGAGAACCGTGCCACTCATCGTCCATTCCTAGCATCTTTCAATTAACCACTGGACGTTTATAAAGCACCTACTATGTGCACCCATCACCTAACACATATCAAGTTTTCAATAAACATGTGTTGACTTGAATTTAACTGTAAGGTCCTGGGAGACTACAACGGACTCATCCCTTGAGAGTTTTGCGTGGAAGGCAGGTGAAAGAAGAAACGTTCGCCATCCTTATCTCCTAACGCCTGACACTCGTGTTCCTCCCCATTCGTGTGACACGTGGTTCCTAAGCGCTGGCTGGGCGGCCCAGGAACAGCTGCTACAGGCAAAGGGCTGTGAGAGGACAGAGATGGACACTTACCTGGGGAACCTCTGCTTCAGCTTCCTCAGGCTCTGCCTCGTGGGCGGCACAGACACTAAGCACTGGGCTATCTCGTCGTACTGGGCTTTGGTCAGTATCATGTTGGGCCAGGGACCTGGAGATTGCGGGCACAAGGAAAAAACACCCTGGGACTCGAGCAGCCTCGGTGCCGGGGGGTGAGGGGTAGGCACACAGCGGTACTGCCCTGGGGTCCTCGTCTTCCTCGGCTTGCCCCTATGCCACCGAAGCACGCCCCTAGCTGCACAGGCTGAGCGGAGACACGCCGATTCCCAGGCTTCACCCAGCACCTATGCGGCGGGGGCGGGCTGTAGACCGATTTGCCCTGCCTTGGTTTACTGAGCAGCCGTAGTAGGCCCGGCCGAAGGCAACTGGCCGCCATGTCAGTTAAGGGCAAACCCACCAGGAAGTAGCGGCGGCCCTAGCTGAGGACGCAGCGCCGGAGTCTCAGCGGGCGGGTATCCTCGGCAGGGCACACCTGGGATCGACGAGGGATGCTCATGGAGTTAACACTTTCCCAGGTGCTAAAAGCCAGAGAGACCTGGCACACAGACCAATCCTCAGGTCTCAAGGGTGCCACGCGATCCTTCAGCTAGAGCCCCCGAAAGCCATTGCCAGGGCGCGCGATTTGAATACGCTTCCAAACGCGCCGGTTTTAGCACAGCTGCAAGCGGATGCTGGCCTGCAAAGAAACGTCTTCACTCTAGCAAAGTCTCTCTCCACTCTGCAAGCAGGAGCCGAGCAGTAAAACCCTCTAGGATCGCTGTAAATATACAGCTTGGCTTGTGTTGAGGAAGTCCTGCAACTTTTGCCGCTAGCGGAGAAGGTGGCTTTGTCCTTACTGAGATACAGACTTAAAGTAAAATCCGACATCAAACATCTGTAAAGAATTTCACTTTCACTCCCTACAGTTAGCTGCTCAAGGACTGAAATCGTGCCTTCCTCCTCTTTGTAACCCTAGCTGTTTAAAATAATAAGCTCTCAGTAAATGTTTGAAGAAATGAATCAATGGATTAATTAATCGTGTTATCTGCATGTGCTGTAAATGGATCTCAGCTCTCCTAAACCAATTTATTGGGATATCGGCCCCTTCTTTAATCCCTTTCTAAAAATATTTGGCTCTTAGAAGGCCATGTGTTGTATTTCTTTGCTTCAAATTTTAACATTTTAAGCAAATGAAGGAAAACGTGCTTAGATTTTGGAGAGGGTATAAGTGGTTAAATATTTTTCATCTGTGATAAAACCTGTGTTAGAAGTTTAGCTTATATATGCCTCCTGGATAAATTCCATCCACTGAAACCTCAGTTCCTTTGTCTGTAAAACTGATTTTTTAATTAATGAGTCTGTCTTAAAGATTAAATACAATAGTACAAGTAAACGATTATTTAGTATAATGCCCAGCAGATAGTCTATGTAAAATAAATAGCCTAACTAAGACTACTTGATGAAAATTAACAGCATGTTTACTAGGTATTGTTTTACAGACTCATCTTTATAACTTCCTGCGAGACAGGTACTATTGCAATTATCATCTTCCTCCTCCCTTTTGTATAGAGTGAGTAAACTGAGGCATGAAAAGGTTAAGGAACTTCCCAGAGGTCATGAGAACAAGTAGCAGGGGTAAGGTTTAAACTCCTGAAATTTGGTTCCAGAGTGTGTGCTCTTGCCAACTCTTCATAACACTTAATTACTACATCAAACAATCACACTCTCTTAAGCCAAAGATTAAGGATTTTTTAAAAGGGAATACTCTATTTCAAAGAATCTTTTAGCCTGGATTTTTAAAATGCTTCACCACTTTATTTTCTCAAGTGTCTTAAAAGTCCAGTACCAACAGTGGATCCTGAATTCGGCAACCAGTTATTTCTGAGTATTTACATCAGAATGTTTTCTCCCATATGCTTTGCATCTAGCTCTGGTTGTGTGACATTAGTACATAACTATTTATTTATGGCAGCATGGCCTGGAGTTGCCACCTGGCTTGCTTGTTGCTGACCCTGCCATGACTTTTACATGAAAGCTAGCTGACGATAAGCAGACACCACTTGATCCCCATTCCGTTCCCCTTCCCAACTTCACTCTTTCCAATTCACAGCCATCAGATTTTTACAGAAAACATCAGTTCAAGGATGTTTGCACTAGTTATTTTTATAGCAGCTCTTCTCTCTGGCTCTTGTCCTATATTCACACTCACAACCCTTAAGGAAAATGCCAGGTTTGTTTTTCTGTTTTTATTTTTAACACGCTGGCAGTTTACAATTTTGACCCAAATCTAGTAGATTGTTTAGAGTTAGTGCCAGGAGAAAAGGACAACTATGGTGCTGTTTTCACTGGCAGTTGACAGTAGTGTTGTTTATTAAGCATAAAATAGAAGCAAATCAGAAATGTTTTGTTGTTATTGTTGTATAGTTGGTTTTTCTTTTCTTGTAACATGAACTGGTTGGAGTAAGCCAATTATTCCTCTGAGGCATCCTTTCTACCTTCCCTACCTTCCTTCATCCGCCTCTCATCTCTCATCAAGAAGCAAATCAGAAATGTTTTGTTGTTATTGTTGTATAGTTGGTTTTTCTTTTCTTGTAACGAACTGGTTGGAGTAAGCCAATTATTCCTCTGAGGCATCCTTTCTACCTTCCCTACCTTCCTTCATCCGCCTCTCATCTCTCATCTTACCCTATGCCCCTCACCTGTATTACTTTTTCTAGAGTTGCCTCTCCATGCCTGAAGTTTCCCCACCGTCTCTCAGCCAGTCAGCCAGCAATACCATTTCCTCACTAAATGAAATAAGGTTGTGAAATGAAAACACCAAACTAAATACCCAAAGAACTGGCTACCTGTTTAAAATCAGCCATAAAATGTGTGGCCTTGAGTAACTGACAGTCTCTCTGATCCTGAATGTCCTCAAGGTAACCTCAGGAAATGGAACATTAGAGTCTCATCTAATAGGGAGAATGAATCTAAAAACATAAAAAAGATGCAGGAAATCATAGCAAGAAAATGTGTCAAACTGAGGGGTAGAAGAGCTCCTTAGAAGAACCGAGAGCCCTGAAAAGATGAACTGGGGAGATGCACTCAACCAGATTTCTTTCTGCCAATTCCTGGACAATGTGAATGTTGAGTAATTGTAAAGGAGTGTGGGATTTGGCAGAGAGACATCAGAAGTTCATTTCAAGAAGGGTACTTACGCAAAGGACTAAAAATAAGAATGAACTAAGTCACATGCATGGGAACGTTATTCTGGCTGGAGCAAAGAGTTCTAAGCAGAGCAAAAGGAGCTGAGGATTCTTGACCTTGGAAAGCGTCAGCCACATTTTCAAACAGTCTGTTTACTGAGTCTGCGAATGCATGTTTTTAGAAGTAAATACTGACATTTGAATTTTATTGTAAAGTCTGATTCTATTCATGGAGTCTCTGTTAAGATTATCACATTGGTTATTTTAAAGAAAAAAATTAAAGATTACTAACTGAACAAAGAAAAAGAAGAAAGCTAATATTATATGAGCACCTATTCTGCACAAACATTATTCTGTTATACCTTATATCACTTAATCTTCACAATTACCCTATGCAGTAAACCTTATAGCTCCTTATTTAAGATTAGGAAATTGAAACACAAAAAGAGAATGACTTACCAGATGAGTCCAGCTACTAAGTTGCAAAACCATGATTTGAACCCAAGTTAGTCTTCCTATGCAGTAAACCTTATAGCTCCTTATTTAAGATTAGGAAATTGAAACACAAAAAGAGAACGACTTACCAGATGAGTCCAGCTACTAAGTTGCAAAACCATGATTTGAACCCAAGTTAGTCTGACTGTAAAGCCTCCTGTTGTCTATTGCACTGTGTTGCAATTCAAAAAGGACTTAGAAAACTCTTGGTTGAATTATCCTCAATTAACCGTTTATTCTCTGAAATAGCCCGCTACCATCTGTGGGCACTAGAATGCCTGTTGAAGGGGCAGAGAACTTTGATTTGACGTTTAGCCAAAAGACACTATAAAAAAATTGTTTGGCCACTTTGACTAGAAGAAATTTCATATTTTTCTCTTGAGCCCGCTACCATCTGTGGGCACTAGAATGCCTGTTGAAGGGGCAGAGAACTTTGATTTGACATTTAGCCAAAAGACACTATAAAAAAATTGTTTGGCCACTTTGACTAGAAGAAATTTCATATTTTTCTCTTGGCACTTTGAGACATACCTTAAGCGATGTATCTTTTGAAACTGAAGTTTATGTCTCTCTACTTGCCATCCTTGAGTGACAAGTCATTTTATCTTGGTCCTAAAATAATATAATCTTCTAGTAAACAATAAAGATCAGAATAATTGCTGTTGAGGACTGCAGCAATTACTCAATTTAATGACTCGAGGAAAACAAAGGAAACATAAGGTGGGACTTTCTACACCGTGATGGCAAAATAGTTACACTGAAAAGTAAGGGAAGACCAAAAGCCAAATGTTGGTCCCTTCATGCAAACCAATGGTAAATAAGCTCCTGGTCCTGTGAAACCAGGTGGCCTGATTCCAGAGAGAGGTGACGTGTTGATGGGGCCATTCACCAAAGACCCATTACTAAGAGAAACTGTGTTCCATGTGTTACACATAATTCAGAGATTTGTTATACAAAATTCTATGAACTAATGTTTTGGGGGCACTTCAAACAATCTGTGTTGAGGGCCAAGTTTTCCCCCAATTTGTCATGGAAAAATTTGTAAAGTAAGATAAAAAATGAATTACTCAAAAAAAAATTTTTTTTAAAGACGAAGACATATAAAACGCAAGTCCCCAATTTGTTATTATGAGACTCAGTAGACATACAATTACTCTGTCAAATCAATATAGAGGATTCTAAATGCTCAGTCACAATTTCTGTACTTACCACATCAAGGCATGTAACAAAAAGCTTGAGGACCGGTGCTGGTTTGCTGACCCCATTTTGAGTAGCAGTATACCTTAGAAAGTCAAGATTGTAAGCCAGGTACGTGCAAAGGCCAAGCGCTAATTCCATATTCTAGGACATCACACTTTTTATGCACTCTGAATTAGAAGAGGAGTATAACCTATTCCTTCTAGACTTCTAAGCATCAAACATCATTATTATTACTCTATTGTATTTAGTTCTTCTCAAGTGATGCATATTTATTATGGTCAACAGTGCAAATCCTTACAGGCTATTTAATTATGCATCCAATGAAGTTAACACCATGTGTTTTTATAGCATGAGATCTAATTTCTTCCTTAGATATAAACCTATCAATCAGAGCTTATATACCTCTTCTATTCTGAATCACACTCAGAATACTATCAGTGCACAATAAAGGCTATTAATTGGCATTTACATATTTACTATCACCACATTTGACAAAGATAAGGAACAAAGCAGTGTTTAACAGGGACAATTTCTTTCAGGTGTTTGTGTGTTATATAGCAAAGGGAGATACATGAGCATGTTTGTTGAAGAAAGACTGAAGCCTCAGATTTTCTCCTCGGGCTCATCAGGGACTTGTGGATAATTTACAGGCAATTTGTATCCCCTTTTCCTGTAGGACTAAACCTCAGATGTAATTTCAGCAGTTGTCAATCACTCTTCTTGTCCCAAAGACCATTCTGCAAGAATACATCATGTTCTGAGGGTTTTCTCACATTTATAAATTCAGGAATTGAAAGGAGCTATGCCAGTGGAGTAGAGGGTTTCTAATGGGGAGGGGGGGAGTGAAGAGGAGAAAGAGGCAGGGAATCAAGTCTGGCCTTAATAAGCACTTCTTTCAACATAAGCTAGAGTTGGAAGCACATGTCAGATGGAGATTAGTTCTACGTCTCTTCATTTAAAAAATTACCCTCTTATGCCATCCCACTGGGTTAGACTTTCAAAAGAGTAGGCAAGATGCCAGTCAGGATTTATAACCCTTTCCATCTCCATGATTGATAGAGAGTTAAGGGAAGGAGTTCCTTCCAAGATAAGTATAGAGATTATAATAATAATAACAGGCTCGTTTCTTTTGAGAAAATGAAAGCATATTATATAGTTATCTAATGTACTGCCATCACAGAATTTATAACTGGCATTATCGTACCCACTTGGCATATGGGGAAACTAAGGTCCGAATTGGCTTAGAACTTCAACCAGTTTCTTTAGATTTCACTTGTAAATGTGAGGCTATAAAATACATCCTTTTTAATTTTACTTTATTCTTTTCTTGTGATCACCAAAGAAATATGTTTTATGTAGAATGTAAATCATTCTTAGTCCCATCACTTGGAGGCCACCACTGTAAGTTTATTGGCATTATTTCTTCCAGTCATCGATCCACAAAGTTTTTTTTAACATAGATAAAATTGAACTGTATATAAAATGAGTCCAGCTCCGTTCAATTTATATTACACTATGAGCAAGGTAATTTTGACCCTAGTTTCATATTAAGTGGAGAGTAGTAGGTTTCTGAAGTTAGGAAATGGACTCTCACAAGCCAGTCCTTGAAATGAGATCCTTGGCATAGCTAGCAAGAGTCTGGGTCATCCTTTAGTTCCGTCACCAAACTGCAATTCAGACAATGTGAGAATGATGAAATGGGCCTCTGGAACAAGGTAGAGATTTCTGTGACTGGTGGACAGCTTTTCTGGAAGTTCCATTCACAGACTTATGACTTGAAATCGTGTCAGTGAGCCTCCTACCACTTGCACATTTTGTCAGTCAACATGCTGACAGAGGAACCAGCGTGTGTTTTTTTTAGCATGACTACTGGTTATATCTGAACATTCAGACTCATTACAGCCCTTGATGCAGGGAGCAGATGTTTTGCATTGCCTAGAGGACAGTCATGCTAGATGCCAGTCCTCATGCTAGAAGATCTTGGGTTTCTATTTCACTTTTAAACAACACTTAAAAGTTTATGTTGGTACAAGAGTGAGAAGGGATTTAAGGTAATGGTGTGGGCAGGCAGTAACAGAGGTGAGGGCTTGAGGAACACTTAAGCTCTACACATACTCCCATGCATGCACACATATGAGCACACACAAATCTAGTTTTACAAAACAACACTTAAATTATTTGTATAAACAGTAATTTAAAAAACATAACAAGGTGCTCATAAGATACAAAGACCAATGTAATTCACTTATGCCAGCTCCTCAAAAAAATATGGACATCCACAAAAACTCATTGGTTAGTTCGTTCATTCATTCACTCATCGTATATTTACCAAGTGCTACCATGTACCAGGCAATGTTCTAGACCATATGCATAAGCAATAGACAGGAGTTACGAAGTCCCTGCCCTCAAAGTTTACATTCTTCAGTAAATTCGATTTATTTTATCAAAAGATTATTTCATGTTTCGGTTTAAAGCAGGCTAAAGAGACATGACAATGAAATACAATGCCTGGCCTTAGACTGAAACCTGGACTGGAGAGGGAAAAGTGCTAGAAAGAACATTATTGGATGAACTGACAAAATTGGAACACTTGAGAAACTAGATTATAAAATATTATATTAAATGTATACATACCGGGATACTTCAAAAAGTTCACGGGAAAATGAAATGAAAAGATAATAACTTTTTGAAGACCCCTTGTATTATGTAAATCATCTCCCTATTATTAGGAAATACATACCAAAGTATTTATAGCTAAAGAACCATGATGTATATACCCTAAATGGTCCAGAAAATAAATGAATCAAGGATAGTGAGAGAGTAAATGATAAATCAAATGTAGTAAAATGTCAACAATTGGTGAATCTAGATAAAAGGTATATGAGCATTTTTGCAATATTTTTATTTTGCTGTATTCTTATTTAGTACCATTTTGGTAAGTTAGAAATTATTTTCAAATCGAACATTTTAAAAACCTATTTTACTTTGTAAAATGAATGAAAACACAATGTTCTTAAATCATGTGGCAAACTCCCCTCAGTCATATATGATTTATAGACATTTGATTGACATGCTGGCTTTCTCAGTATATCAAAGATGGGCTTGCATTGCCTTATTGAGATCCATGGCATAACTGGGGCAAAACTTTCAAACTCTCTCCATCTACCTCCCCCAACATGGACTATAGATGCTTTCTGTCTCATCCAAGTACCTAATGATTTTCTTCATAATTATATGAAATATATTATTAATTTATAACTATGCCACCCACTCTGTAATTGTAATTCACTTTCTCTGGGATAATAAACACCATAAAGATCTCAACTACGTGATAAAAACAGAAAATATTGTCAAATAATGCCTTTAAACACATCCCTACCTTTCCTAGAACTGTGCTACAGTCTAATTCCTTCCTTTTTCCTTCCTTTCTTTCTTCCTCCCTCCTTTTATTCCTTCTTTCCTTACTTCTTCCTGCTTTCTTGCCTTCCCTTTCTCTTTCACAGAGGTTCCAGCCTACTTCCACCCTCTCTTCTAGTTCCTTCACAAATGTTCACTCCCAAGAAATCTCTTACATGTTGAATTCTGTCTTGGCATCTGCTTCTCAGAGGACCTAGACTAGCATGGCCTCCTATCCTTAAAAGCATTCATAGAGAACTAGAGGTCACACCTAGTCCCCTTATTAGCTATGAGTGTTTCCCAAGCGTTCATCACCAATGCATCAAAAATTATCTCCTAAGAAGGCAGTCTAATCTTATGTTTATGAGACTAGACTTTGAAGTCAAAAGGACTCAAGTAGAGGAATTAGTTAGATGATCTCAATATTTAATGGAGTCAAATTTCTACTACAGTGGTACACATTAGGCAGTAATAGAAAAGGTCTTCTATTTTTTTTCCTAGACTCCTCTTTTATAGGTACTACGCAGACTTTCCTTATTTTTGAAGACAGATAGCAAAAGTAACTAGATATAAACGTTCTAGGTTGCAGTCAAAATTCCCATTTCCTTCCTCAAAGACACTTAAATTTATTCCCAGATGACCTGAATTAGATTTTAGCTATTCATATAATTCTCCAAATTTACATTCACCAGAACTCTCTCAGATTTCATCATCTCCACAGTGACTAATCTCATTTTGCTTCTCTCTTGGAGAGTAACTCTTATTTCAATCTTGCTGTGAGCTCGATGTATAGTAAAAAATCTTATCTGAACTTACAGATCCAGAGCCATGTATATCCACTTATGTACCACACGCATCCATCTCAGAACCCTGAAAGTTTTCAATACAACTTTTTCTTGTTTAATTGATTATTGATTAAAGGAATGGGATTGGAAAGAAGAGCCCAGAATTCAAAAAACATTTCTAAGAAATACTTGCCAGACCTCAATGGAAAAGCTAAAAAGAGAAGGAAGAGTCGAGGATATTCCTTGGTCTTTGATTGAGGGGAAAGAGTTTCTCAATACAACTTTTTCAAAACTGAGCTCAAGTTTATACCCTTCCTGTTCATGTCTTTTCCTTTCTTGAAAAATGACACTACTATCCATCCCTTCTTCCACAGCCAATCACCAAATCCTAGTGGTCAATCCAAGAAATGTGCTACTGTCACTATTTTGGCCCTTTCTTTCTTTTTTCTATTAGCCCTCTAATAATATAACTACTATAGTCTGTCTCTGCACTAGTCCTTCACAGTGGAACCAATGTGATTTTAATAAAAACACAAACATAAGTCATCTTGAGATGTCCTTGTCTACTTTTCAGGCTTCGTTTCTTTCTGTATATCCTGATAAACATACATACATTCAAGTACCAGTGGCCAGATCTCATTCATTAATTACCTACTACATGCTAAGCACCAGAAAGAGTCCTTTGCAGTCTTATGAGAGAGGTATTATCATTTCAGATCAGAAAAATTAGAAAAAACAAGTAACCTGTTCAACTTTATACAACAAACAAGGGACAGGGAAGGACTAAGTCTTTTTGACTTCCAGGTAATCCTTTTTCAAAATCGAGATGTAATGTACATACTATAAAAAGTACAGATTTTAAGTGTACAGTTTGATAATTTTTGAAAAATATGTACACCTCAATAATGATAGAAATCTTTCATCATCCCTGAAAATTGTCCTTTAATTAAAAAACTGATAATTTACACACAGTGAAAGCATACATTTTATATACACAATTCTTGAAACCATCATTTTAACCCTTTATTTTTAGTTCACTGGATCCACCTTGTTATTTTATGCTGCTTTACATAGAAACATGCATTTTCCTTTGTTGAGATGCCCTTAGTCCTTCTGATAACATCTACTCATTTTCCAAGTTTCAGTTTTAACAATATTCTCTTTGCTATGACTCTCTCACACCTCAATCCCCACCATTAGTTAACTTTTCTCTATTAGCTTGTGATTGTCAGTTTGTTTTGTTTTTTTATTCATGTATTACTTTCATTGCAGTCTAGTAGCTAGAGTGTGTGCTCAGTCTCTTGTTTGTTCCTTACTTAGCATCTAGTATCTTACCAGGCACATAGCTAGTCTTCAAGACATATTTGTTGAATAAACAAGTGCATGATGCTAAAGGCATAAGTTAGTGCCTTGTAGGTCATGTGTGAAGTTTAGATTTTATGCCAAGGCAACAAAAATCTATTAGAAGTTTTACACAAAGGAATGCCATAATTAGATCTGTGTTTTAGGAATACAACTCATAGCAGCACTAAGGTTATAAAAGAGTGGTGAAAAGAATAGTTATGAGGAATTGAGTTGAAAAATCACTGCAGATGTCCAGGAAAGAGAGGCTGTTGAGTAAAGCAATGGGATTGGAAAAGAGAGCCTGGAATTCAAAAAACATTTCTCAGAAATACTCGCCAGACTTTAATAGAAAAGCAAAAGGAGAAGGAGTAGTCAAGGATATTCTGTGGTCTTTGGCTGAGGGAAAAGAAATAGTAGTATCGCTAAGAAAAATTATATAGGAAACAAAGAATTGGGAAAATTAATTTTAAGGAACGTAAGTATAATACAAATAGATTGAAGATGAAACAAAAATATTGGCCACTATTTCAGAAGAGCAGTCAGAACTACAGATGGAGCAGCTGGTTGGACATTTTCTGTTTGTCCCACTACATGTGCTTTCCAACCTCCTTCGTGCCCTGGGATCCTTACCTATTTTGATTCCATCACTGTATGTTGGCTTCTAGTTAGGTTGAGGCAACGGGAGGCACCAGCCAAAGGGAGAGAAGAGAGTGAGTTTTGCATATTTATTTCAGGACTCCCTCTCTTTCAGAACACCATAGGCTAGCTATACTCCTCTTCAAAGGCCACAGCTCTCACCCAGTGACAGTTTCTAGGCAACCACTCTTAGATTTTGGAGATGGCTTCCTCCCCTTATCCTTTCAGGCTTTGGGGCAATTAGGCCTGAGGTACTAACTATTTCTTTTTGATTTCCCTTATGAATTGTAAATAGTGCCTTTATTAAAATCTCCCACTACCCCATTTGAGAGTACAATCTGTTTTCTGTTGGGACTCTGATTGATACATACAGATGGTACCTGAAGTCCTTGAGAACAAAATTACCCAAGGAAAGCAAGCAGAGTCCATGTAGGAAACCAAAAATGAATTTAAATTCCTTACTCAAGACATTTGCAGAGGAGAAAGCAGGGGGACAGAGCCAACGAAGGAAAGTGTTCTAAGAGGAGTCAACAGTTTCAGATGCTCCATGGAAATCTGCCAGAATGGGAGTTAAAGTAGACCCTCAGTGTTGGTGCTTAGGATGTCATTGGTGACTTTTAAGAAGAGTAGTTGTGGTATAATGATAATGGCAGGTCAAAAGGCATGACTGCAATGTGCTCAGGCAGGAATGGGAGTTGAAAAAAGTAGATGTAAGTATAGACAAAAGCCTGGGGGGAGGGAGAGGAGCAAGACAGGGTGGTACTGTGATGGAAAGCAGTGTAGAAAAGGTTTTTTAGTATGTGGGTGAAATGTGCTTGTCTAAAGGCTACTAAGAAAGAATCGGTGGAGAAAGTGAGATAGAAGGCACAGGACAGAGAGGAAATGAGTGGTGTATTAGTCGGCCAGGGCTACTGTAACGAATTACCATAGAATGGGCAGCTTCAACAGCAATCATTTACTTGTCACAGTTCTGGAAGCTGGGAAGTCCAAGATCGAAGTGTCAGCAGATCCAGTGTCTGGTGAAGGAACGCTTCCCGGTTTGCAGAAGGCTGTCTTCTCGTTGTATCCTCACATGGCAGAGAGCAGAGAGAATAAGCAAGGTCTTGTGTCTTTTCTTATCAAGGCACTAATTTTATTCATGAGGGCTCCACCCTTATGAACTGATTAAAAGCCTCACCTCCTAATACCATCACATTGGGTGTTAGGATTTGAACATATGAATTTGGGGGACACAAACATTCAGTCCATAACAGATAGACAAGTTCATGGAGAAGGAAAGATGAGAGAATAAGCTTTTCATCGAAGGGAACATCTTTTCCTCAAACGTCAATGTAGGATGTAAAAATTAGGTGAGCCTTCTGTCTCTCCCCATAACACCCTGTACACATCATTAGCATGCCACCATTACTTTGCAATTATCTGTTTACATTTTTGTCTTTCTCTGTAAACTGTTAGATCTTTGAGGACAACGCCTGTATCTTCTCTATACCTCAGTATCTACCATATGGGAAATACTTTATATTTTTTTTGAAAAGTTGAAGATTTGACAACATCTTGTCAGGTTTGAAGACAGAGTAGTTGAGAGATGTTCCAGCAGATGGTTTTACTATCTCTGTGAAATAGGAGGTTCAGTCTGCCTGAAATTGTGGAACAAAGAAAGATAAAAGCTTGAGAGAGACGTAACAGTTTAAAACTGTTGTAGTCAGGAATGTTTTGATTTTTACTCAGTAAGCAAACTTTGGATATTAATTTGACTTCCCATGCCTTGCCTACAAAGAAGAAAATGAATTAATGAGCTGACATGAGAATTCCAGTCATGTTTGTTTCCTTGCCTGTGAACTTCTAATTTTGATTAAGATGAATAAGTCTCTCTGAGCCTTATCAATTTGGATTCCTGTTAAAATTACATTCTCAGCTCCAAAACCAGTCCTTGAGCCAGGGATATACTAAAGGTCCTACTACTCTGACCCTTATCTCAAGAGCTGGTTTACCTCTCTCCAGAGCACTCCTTTCCCCTGCAGCACCATGGACATCCGTTAGTTTTAGGTCTTTAGGTAGTACATACACTGTATGACAATGAGATAAATTTTCTATGTGGCCAATTGAATCAGTCTCTTATCATGGTAGTGTCTTACAAAATTGTCTTTTCTACTGCCAGAGGGGAGGATGACATTTTAACACGGTCTGCATATATATATGTGCAATTTATTTCTCGGTTGCTTCCGAAGAGGATTTGAGGTGACTAAATCTATTGTATTTTACCTGCCTCATTTTCTTTTCTTTTCTTTTTTTTTTTTTTTTTTTTTTTTTTTTTTTTTTTTTTGTATGGGCAGAAATTAGATCTTTTGAGGCCATTTAAGCTGCATCAAGAAGATCAATGCAATACTCACATAATGGTTAAGATGCTGGGTCTACTTTAAATCTTGTATCCATTCACGTCTTGACCCTACCATTAAAGAGCCGTATATGCTTCGGTAAATTACTTAAATTCCCTGTGCCACGGCGTACAGCTCCAGCCACTAAATTAGATAATAATAGTATCTACTTCATAGATTATAATGAAGATTAAAGTCAGAATATAGAAGATATTTCCACTAGTAACTGAAATATGCTTACATACTCAAATATTATTGTCTTACTACTTCTTTATCATAAGTTGTTTATTATACAGAAATTATACTTTATAATACATATATTGATTTATTTTTATTTATTTATTTATTATTTTATTTTATTTTATTTTTTTTATTTTTTATTTTTTTTCTTAATTTTATTTTGTTGATATACAATGAGGTTGATTATTGTGGCCCATTACCGAAACCCCCCTCCCTCCTCCCTCTCCCCTCTCCCACCCAACAATGTCCTTTCTGTTTGCTTGTCGTATCAACTTCAAGGAGTTGTATTGTTAAGTCTTCTCCCCCCCCCCAGTTTTTTTGTGTGTGCGTGTGAATTTATTTATTTA
>NW_007739364.1:0-9502 GCF_000696425.1 Galeopterus variegatus | reverse complement strand
TCTTTTGGATTTTAGCCATCCTAACTGGGGTGAGATGGTATCTCAGTGTGGTTTTGATTTGCATTTCCCAGATGCTGAGTGATATTGAGCATTTTCATATGACTGTTGGCCATTTGTAAATCTTCCTTAGAGAAATGCCTACTTAGCTCTTTTGCCCATTTTTTAAGTGGGCTGCTTGTTATATCGAACAGCCTAAAGCCTCTACAAAAAAACTCTTGGAAGTGATAAATGAGTTCAGCACAGTAGCAGGATACAAAATCAACGCACAAAAATCAGTAGCATTTCTATTCACCAATAGTGAATCAGTAGCATTTCTATTCTCCAATAGTGAACATGCAGAAAGAGAAATCAAGAAAGCCTGCCCATTTACAATAGCCACCAAAAAGATAAAATACTTAGGAATTGAGCTAACCAAAGATATGAAAAATCTCTATAATGAGAACTACAAAACACTCCTGAGAGAAATTAGAGAGGATACAAGAAGATGGAAAGGTATCCCATGCTCTTGGATTAGAAGAATCAACATAGTGAAAATGTCCATACTACCCAAAGTGATATACAAATTCAATGCAATCCCCATCAAAATTCCAATGACATTTTTCTCAGAAATGGAAAGAACTCTCCAGACATTTGTATGGAATAACAAAAGACCATGCATAGCCAAAACAACGCTGAGCAAAAAAAAATACAGCTGGAGGCATAACACTACCTGACTTTAAACTATACTACAAACCTATAATAACCAAAAGAGCATGGTACTGGTATAAAAACGGACACATTAATCAATGGATATGCTCACTTTTGACCAATCCTCTGCCATCTGAAACCCCCATTGAAATAATCAGTCATTACACAGGTTAAAAAACTTACTCATTTTTGCTCAATTAGCCAGCCTTTGTCTTCTTACCAGTTTAGGTTTGAGACCTCTGGTTTGTGAACTGTTCTTTTGTATGAACAATAAACTTTTACAATTTTAACTTGATCTGACTTTATTTTTGACTGACGTCTTCTCTCTTTTTTCCTGAGTCAGATGTAGGATTTTTTAAAAAAATTGGATTGTTATCTGAAAGAACTAACCCTTTGCTTTATGCAACAATTCTATTACCTTTATTCTGTATTAGTTAATTTCTAATTACTTTATTAATTACTAATAGTTTACTAATATTGGTACTCTAATGACTTTGTTTATTAAACACATAATTCATTGTTTCAAATTTATTAATATAAGAATATATATTCAGAAATTATATTTTAAAAGTACTATATGATTATACATTTGACTAAAAGCACGGGTAACCAAAGGAAAAATAAACAAATGGGATTATATCAAACTAAAGAGCTTCTGCACAGCAAAAGAAACAATTAACAGAGTTAAAAGACAACCAACAGAGTGGGAGAAAATATTTGCAAAATATACTTCTGACAAAGGATTAATATCCAGAATACATAATACATATATTTATAATAAATTGCTACAAAATGGCCTACAAAAGTATCATTCTTTGATTTAATGTAGCCATTTAATAATTCAGGTAACACATACAAAGTATGTTGTCAACTAGGTGCTATGCTAAGTGCTTTTTTATCACTGGAAAATTTTACAGAAGAAACAGGCTGAGAGAAGATTATTAACTTGTCCTACATCAAACAGTTGGCTAAGTGAGATTTGAACTAGGTAGTTTGGCTTCAAACCTACATGCTTACCCACAAAACTACATTGCCTTTTCTACACATAACTATTTTTCTCATTGGGCAAAAGTATTAATCAAGATATGATTAGAGTTAGTTAAAATTTACAAACAAACCTATTAACGTTCTTAGTGGAAATATTTACAGAATAATCACTGCTTTTCCCAGAACTGTTGTATTTTATCTTTCTAAAGGAATGTTAACATATTTTATCAGTTTGACTTGATTTAGGATTCAGATGTTGGAAGAAATATTTCTCAGCCTTCCTTTTAGAACATACACAGGTACTTGAACCTTTGAAAAACCCACTAAAAAACCTGATATTTTTTTTTTTTTGGCAAGTGAAAAGCTCTTACTGACTCAATGTGCATGAATTATTATTATTATTTTTTGTCCTTTTTTGAGACCAGCCACACCACGCTCAGCCAGTGAGCGCTGTGAGCGAACCGGTCATCCCTATATAGGATCCGAACCCGTGGCGGGAGCGCTGCTGCGCTCCCAGCACTGCACTCTCCCGAGTGCGCCACAGGTTCGGCCCATGAATTAATTTTTAAAAGTCGATTTACAAGGGCCGGCCCGGTGGCGCACTGCTACAGTGCACCGCTTGGGAGCGCGGTGGCGCTCCCGCCGAGGGTTCAGATCCCACATACAAACTGGTTCCCGCTCACTGGCTGAGCGAGGTGCAGACGCAACACCGAGGGTTGCGATCACCATTGCCAGTCCTGGTCCGGTGCGGGCGCGACACTGAGGGTTGCGGTCCATTGCTGGACACGAAAAAAGACAAAAAAGGAAAAAAAAAAAAAAGTCGATTTACAAGATGGTCATAAACACTTTCTACCTCCAGGTAGAACTTTTCAACTCAGGAAGACACTAGATTTATAAAAATTAAACAGCAATTAGTTTGCTCATGCTTAATAAAAAGAGGAGAAAAAAAACCCCTTGATGTTTTCATTCCTGCATATCTCTTGGGTGACTTCCCTTTCAAAGAAATTGATCCTCTCATAAGTCATGTCACATGTCATAAATAATTTCACTTAGGATCCGTTGCTGATTATAAGTAGCTGTAGTACCTCCTTCTTCACATTCTACTTTGTAAAAGAAAAATACTCCAGATAAAAATTATATATTTAAAATGTGTAAGTCATTTGTAAATCAGTTTTCCAGGTTTCTAGCTAATAGCTATTCCAGAGAGTGGTAAAACGTACATAGCTATGTTGATTACTAGTAGTTTCTCATATTCAAGTCTGATTATAACTGGCTTTATAATCACCATCTATACCCTTCTAAAAAATGTCCTGCCATGACATATCAATTTTGGAACAGAACATCTTACAGATTCAAAATTACAAAACTCATTTGTATCAGAATATGGTAGGTCAAACTATAGCCCAAAAATTTAAACAGATTTTTTAAAAAGTTATTCATTTTTTAAATGACACATAATAATTGTACATATTTATAGGATACAGTGAAATAAGCCAGGCACAGAAAGACAAATATTGCATGATCTTACTCATTTGCAAAATCTAAAAAACTTAATCTCATAGAAGTAAAGAGTAGAATAGTGGTTACCAGAGGCTGGGAAGAGTAGGGGTTAGAGAGAACGAAGACAGGATGGTCAATGGGTATAAATGAAATTTTTCTAGACTTAAAATGGAAGACTTTCTGAATGTGTTAATTGTATGCTAGTTAAATAAGCCATCGTATTGCAGCCTACAGAGGCAGAGCAGTACAGTGGTTGAGAACTGGTAAACTGACTATCTGGTAAAAACAACAACCCTGACTTGTAGTGTTTCCAGTTTCCATAGTGTAAATATATAATATTCCTATCATGGCCAATTTCAAGCTGCCAACATGAAATCACTGAACTTGAAGTCAGGAAGAGATGCACACAATCAGTTTGCAAGTAAAATGAATTCAGCTCCAGCAGACCACCATTGAGATCCCAGGCTCCACATTAGCAAGACCTGAGTTTACCTTCTAGTTATGCTACATACTCTTGCTATCTATGTGCTCTTTTTTCTAATTGAGATAAAATTCATATAACATCAAATTCACAATTCACAAAAACTACAATTCAGTGTTTTTATTAAATTCAAAATACCATTCAACCGTCACACTTTCTCTATCTTGATTGCAAATCTGTTCTATCAGTTGGCTTTGTTCTATCTCATGTATTCATGGTGGTGATTATCTTTTTTTTTTATTATTATAGATGCAGGAGTCCCACAAGGATTTCTTGTAGGGCTGGTCATGTGGTGAATTCCCACAGTTTTTGTTTATCTGGGAAATACACTATTTCTTCTTCATCTGAAGGATAGCTTTGCTGGGTATAGTATTCTTGATGGCAGGTTTTTTCTTTCAGTACTTCTCTTCTGGCTGAGAAGTCTGCTGTTAGTCTGATGGGGGCTTCCTTGTAGGTGCCTTGCTGCTTTTCTATTGCTGCTTTTAGGGTCTCTCTTTGTCTTTGACTTTTGATAGTTTGACTACAATGTGCCTCAGAGAGGATCTTTTGTATTAAATCTGTTTGTGGATCTTTGAGCCTCTTGGACCAGGGAATCTGTATCTTTCTCAATATTTGGGAAGTTTTCTGCTATCATTTCATTGAGTAGATTTTCAATGTCTTTTTTCTTATCCTCCACTTCTGGAACATCCTTGATGAGGATGTTTGTGCACTTAAGCTTTCTTCTTGCAGATTTTCTTCATTTTTTAAAATTCTTTTTCTTTTTTTTTTTTTTTTTTTGTCCACCTTGGTTATTTCAGAAAAACTATCTTTGAGACTAGGAATTATTTCTTCTGCTTCCTCTATCATGCTGCTTAGGCTCTTGGTTGTGTTTTTTATTTTGTTAAATGAATCCTTCAGTTCCATGAGTTCTGCTATGTTCTTCTAAATGATGTGTATCTCTTTATAAAGTTCCTCTTTAATATCATAAATTGTTTTTCTCATTTTCTTGTATCATTTGTCTGAGTCTTCTTGTATGGAATTCCTTTTCAGTTATTTCAAAAGTATCTTGCTGTTATGGTATGGCACTTGAGGGTTATTGTATTCCTTTTGTGGTGTCATATTTTCTCCCCCCCCCCCTAGTATTTCTTGTATTCCTTTGTTGACATCTGTCATCTGGTGGACTAGTTGTTTCTTCTATTACTCTGCAGTGGCTTTTGAGGAGAGAGAGTCCCTCCTGTACTTGTGTCTTATATTAACTGTTGTCCCTGGGCAGACTTGTTGGCACCCTGGCTAGTGTCCTGTTTCCCTGATAGGTGCACTAGGGTGTGCTGAAGGTGCTCAGCTTGAATCAATGGCCCTGGGTGAGGTTTCACTTTCCTCTTTCCTGTAGGCAGAGGCATCTCCTGGGTCCCTGCTTCTCTCTCTTTCTTCTTTCCTCCTGCCTGGTAAAACACAAGAACACCTGGATTTGGGTGACGTAGAGCTTGTGGTGCTCAGACGTGGTGTTGGCGGGGAGTAGACTGACTGCTGCACAGGGAGAAGGGCTACTGCAGTGGTGTGCTCTGGGGTCGGGGAGGTGGCAATGGCAGCAGCTGCTAGTTCATGCATTCCTTTACAGTTCAAGTGCTGGACTGCTAAGGACAGAGCTGCTGAGGCACTTCTCTGGAAGTGGGTAGGGCCACAGGGTGACCTCTCAGCCCACAGTGGGGGCTCCAGGTACAGCCACCTATGGGGTTTGGGTGGGGCCACTGTGCTGGTTTAGCTGCTTGTGGGTGGTGTGGAGGGCCATTAGGCAGTGCTGCAGTAAAGGGGTTGGTAGATTTCCTTCTGTGTCTGTTGGCAAAGTAGCTGTGTGGGACCATTCAAGGTGGAGCCACTTTTCTGAAAGGGGTGGATGCACTTTATTTCCACTGGTCTGAGTGTATATTTGTTATAGTAGTGACCCATGAGCTGTTTTCCTCACTTGGGGGCTCAAGCATACACAACTCAGTTAGGTGGCAGGGCTGGGGGTGGAGATGGGGAAATGGTGTGTGATCCACAAGAGGAGCGTCTGCCTGTCAGATCTCTGGCCAGGGACATGGGGGAGCATCAGTTCAGCATCACTAGAATTAGCTTCCAAGACTGCACAACAGTCATAGCTGCTGTAAGCCTAGGCTTCCAGCTGCTGGGATTAGGGCATTGCAGCCTCTCTCAGGAGTGCATTGGATGTGGGGGCAGAGCCTTAAGGCTCTGGCTCCATGGCAGGATGCCCTTCTATACCAGTTCTTGTTTCATGGTGGCACAGATCTGTATCAGATTGGGTACTGTGGGTGGAGGGTGGGAAGTACACCATCTGCACTAATATTCAAGAGTGCTAGGTTTGTAGTGTTCTGTCTACATTTGGCTCTGGGCTTGTCCTACCAAATGATCTGTGGGCCTATGTAGTAAGAACTGAGGTTGATGTAGGTCCTCTGCCTACCTTTTTGCTGCCGGGGAAATTCTTCCTGCACCAATTCCAGTGTTGGAGACTTGGCGGCTGAGAGAAAGTTAGATTATTGACTTAAGATATTCATCATTTTATAAGGTAGTTTTTTATAGTTACAAATGCCCTGTGAACACTGCTTTGGCTTCATCTTATAAGTTTTGGTATGTTATGTTTTTGTTTTTATTCATCTCAAACCTATTCTAATCTTTCTTCCTTTATTTTTTTTCAAACTTGATTGTACATATCTGTGAAGTACCGTTTTGAATATCCATTCTTGTGTGCAATATGATGCTCAAATCAAGATAATTAGCATATTCAACATTGCACAGTGTAATCATATTTGTGGTCCTATACCAATTTATCACTAACTCTCCCTCCCCCATTCCCATATCTGGCAACCTCAGTTTCCTTCTCTCCTTTTGAATGTTCAGTGTATTATTATAGTGGTCATTGCTTCTCTCTCTCTCTCTTTTTCAATTTTTTAAGCTCCTACTTATGAGTGATGATGTGTTGTATTTCTCTTTCTGTGCCCAGCTTATTTCACTTAACATAATTTTCTCTAAGCAATCTCATCTGTAGTGGTCATTGCTTCTCTCTCTCTCTCTTTTTCAATTTTTTAAGCTCCTACTTATGAGTGAGGATGTGTTGTATTTCTCTTTCTGTGCCCAGCTTATTTCACTTAACATAATTTTCTCTAAGCAATCTCATCTGTGTCGTTGGGAATGGCAGAATTTCATTTTTTTTTAAAGTGGCATAGCAGTATTTCATTGAGTATACATACCACATTTTCCTTATCTGATCATCTGCTGATGGGCATTTAGGTTGGTTCCAACTCTTGGCTACTGTAGATAGAGCTGTGATAAACATGGGAGTGCAGGTATCCTTTAACATGATGCTTTCCATTCCTTTGGGTACATACCCAGCAGTGGGATTGCTGGGTCATATGGTAATTCTATCTGTAGTTGTTTGAGGAAATTCCATACTGTTTTCCATAATGGCTGCACTAATTTACAGTCCCATCAACAGTGTAGGAGGTTTCCCCCTTCTCTGCATCCTTACCAGCATTTCTTATTCTCTGTGTTTTTGATGATACCCAGTCTAGCTGAGGTGAGATGATATTTCAGTGTGGTTTTGATTTGCATTTTTCTGATGCTTAGTTATGTTAAGCATTTTTTCATATACCTGCTAGCCATTTATATATCTTCTCTTGAGAAATACCTATACAGCCCCTTTGTCCATTTCTTAATTGGTTTACTTTATTTATTTATTTGCTGTTAAGTTGTTTGAGTTCTTTGCATATTCTGGATATTAATAACTTGTCATATGCACAGTGTGCAAGTATTTTTTAACATTCTGTAGGTTGTCTTTTCACTCAGTTAATTGCTTCTTTTGCTGTGCAGAAGCTTTTTAGTTTGATATAATCCCACTGTTTATCTTTTCTTTTGTTGCCTGTGCTTTTAGAATCTTATTTAGGAAGTCTTTGTGCAGTCCTACTACCTGAAGTGTTTCCCCTATGTTTTCTTTTAGGAGTTTTGTAGTTTCAGGTCTTATATTTAAGTCTTTAATCCATTTAGAGTTGATTTCAGTATGTGATGAGGGGTATAGGTCTAGTTCTATTCTTCTACATATGGATGTCCAGTTTTCCCAGCACCACTTATTGAAGAGGCAGTCTTTTCCACAGTGTATGTTCTTGGTGCCTTTGTCAAAGTTCAGTTGGCTGTAAGTATGTGGATTGATTTCTGGGTTTTCTGTTTTGTTTCATTGGTCTGACTGTCTGTTTTTATGTCAGTACCATACTGTTTTGGTTACTGTAACTTTGTAGCATATTTTGAGATCAGGTAGTATAATGCCTCTGCCTACATTTTTTTGTTGTTCAGAATTGCTTTGACTATTTGAGGTCTTTTGTTGTTACATATGAATGTTAGGATCATTTTTTTCTATTTCTGTGAAGAATGTCATTGGTATTTTGAAGGCAATTGCATTGAACCTGTAGGTCGCTTTGGGTTGTATGGGCATTTTCACAATTCTTCATATCTAAGAGCTTGAAATGTCTTTTCATCTTTCTGTGGCCTCTTTAATTACCTTCAGAAGTAATTTGTAGTTCTCACTGTAGAGATCTTTCACATGCTTGGTTAAATTTATCCCAAGGTATTTAATTTTTTCAATGACTATTGCAAATCGGCTTGCTTTCTTCAGTTCTTTTCCTGATAGTTGGTTATTGGAGTATAAAAATGTTACTGATGTTTACATGTTGGTTTTGTATCCTGAAACATTACTGAAATCATTTATTAGTTCCAGGAGGTTTTTTGTAGAGTATTTAGGTTTTTCTGTATATAGGACTGTGTCATCTGCAAACAATGACAGGTTGACATCATCTTTTCCAATCTTGATGCCCTTTATTTCTTTTTCTTGCCTTATTGCTCTGGCTATTACTTCCAATATTAAGTTAGATAGGAGTAATGAGACTGAGCATCCATCCTTGTCTTGTTCCTGTTCTTAAGAGAAAAGCTTTTAGCTATCCTCCATTCACAATGATATTGGAAGTCAGTTTGTTGTCTATTGCTTCTATGATGGTAAGATAATTCCTTCTTTACCTAATGTGCTGAGAGTCTTTATCATGAAGGATGTTTAATTTTGTCAAATGCTTTTTCTGTATCTATTGAGATAATCATATGGTTTTTGTCCTTGATATTGTTGATGTGATATATCACTTTTATTGACTTGCATATATTGAACCATCCTTGCATACCTTGGATGAATCCCACTTGTTCATGCTGTATAATTTTTTTGATGTGTTGCTCCATTCTGTTTGCTAATATTTTATTGAGGATTTTTGTGTCTATATTCATTACAAATTTTGACCTGTAATTTTTTGTTGTTGTTGTATCTTTGTCTGGTGTTGCTATCAGAGTGATGCTGTCCTCATAGAATGAGTTGGGGAGAATGGCCTCTGTATCAATTTTTTGGAATAGTTTGAAGAGAACTGATATTAATTCCTCTTTAAAGATTTGGTAGAATTCAGCAGTAAAACCACCTGGTCTGAGGCTTTACTTTGTTGGGAGAGTATTGATTATTCCTTTAATCTCATTGCTTTTTATTGGTCTATTCAGGTTCTGTATTTCCTCCCAGTCTTGGTAGTTTGTATGTGCTCAGAAATTTATCCATTTCCTCCAGGTTTTTGAATTTGTTGCTATAAAGTTGTTTATAAAAGTTTCTAATGATTTTTTGTGTTTCTGTGGTATCAGTTGTAATGTCTCCTTTTTTACTTGTGATTTTTAATTTTGGGGTCTTCTCTCTTCTTGTTTTTGTTAGCCTAGGTAATGGTTTGTCAATTTTATTGATCTTCTCAAAAAAAGCCACAACTTTTTATTTTATTGATCTTCTCAAAAAAAGCCACAACTTTT
>NW_007739363.1:35259-36938 GCF_000696425.1 Galeopterus variegatus | reverse complement strand
GGGGGGGGGGGGGGGGGGGGTAAGTTTCCTTCTGTTTCCAGCATTGTTTCTGCATCTCCAGTTCCTTTTTGTTGTTTGCGTGTGTCTCTCTTTTTCATGTTGAGGGTTTCCTCAAATACTGGGTGACCTTTCATTGTCAAACCATACTTAAGAAGTTTGTCCCCCAGTTGGAAGCTCCATGTCTAATGATGAGTGAGGCTTGTTGACTGATAGGCTCTTCTGAAGGGCATCAGGAAGGAGGCAGTCCTTTGCTGGATAATCCCCTGATGTCAGCATTTCAAGATATTTTCCTCTAAGTCTACCATGCTTTTCCAGAGAAGGATCTTCCAACCTCCTGTGGGAGTATAGAAAACCTGACTGTGGAAATTCTGGGATCTGAACAGGAGGGTATCTTACTGTTTGGTGTGCAGATTCACCTACATTCCTGCAATTTTCAGTCCTTCACTCTCTCCTCCCTGGTGTCCCGGTGCTGGGATGTCCCTGGTTGACTTTCTTGGTTATTAAAAAAACCCAAAAAATAATGAAATTACATTTTGTTACCGGTCTCTCTATTTATTTGGCTCTGGAAGTCAGTGAACAAATGATTTAACATTAAATGCCTATAGTGTAACTGGTAGGTGAAATGTAGACAGTCCCTCTTCCCCCACCAGATATAAATAAGCCAAAAAATAAGTAGACAGGGACCAAGACCCACAGCAAAAGGCATTTGTGTCATCCTTCTGTCTGCTTTTGGCACATGCCGGATGGGTCGAAGGCAGGTTTCCTTCTTTCTCTTTCCTTATAACTATGATCTCAGCTATTTCCTTGCCTCTTCTTTTGTGGGTTAAGAGAAAAGGATGGAGAAACCAAGGTTCTAGTTCTCCCAGGTCACGTAACTAATGCTACTCATTTTTGCAATTGCTGTCCGCTCTCCATTACATCTGCTGATGAAGGTGGGCCATGAATTCGTGGGTGAAATTCAGCTCACAGAAATGTGAATTGGTGGGAGATAATAAAGATGGTAGCAATGGTTAGAACAGCTAATCACGTGCACGTAACATATAGGCTTATCTCATTTAATCAGTGCGGCAATACTGTGAAGTACACCCTATTGTCATTATCCCCCTCCAAGTGACAGAAATGAGGCAAAAAGGGGTCAAGTAACTTGCCCAACACTATACTCTGGACGGTGGAGGATCCGAGACTTAAAAATTGGTCTGTTTGGTTCCACTCATAGCACAAAGATGCTATAATGTGTTTTATTTTCATTCATTTTTATTTTTTAATCATGTTATGTCAGACATTAAAAATGTGGCATATATTTTTCTAAATAATTTTCCTTATTCATGTGCCAATATTTACATTTTTTGACATTCAGATTTATTTTATCTTAATTATGTTTTAAAATAAAATAACCATATTTTGTAATAAGTACCTGGAAATTCATTCATTTGTTAAACAGACAGCTCACCCCCTGTGTGCAGAGAACTGTGCTAGTCTCTGGGTAGGATAAACCCTACAGCATTCCCTGTCTCTTAGTCTCTAAGTACCAATATTTACCGACATGCAATCACAGCACTCTAGCTGTTAAGGAATGAAACCAACCATGATGCTACTAGCTTGACCTTTTTAAAAGAGGCTCGGGCCGGCCTGGTGGCGCACTGCTACAGTGCGCCGCTTGGGAGTGTGGCGGCGCTCCC
>NW_007739363.1:23885-34416 GCF_000696425.1 Galeopterus variegatus | reverse complement strand
CGTGTGTCCTAGTATCCTTTTATGGACCCCAAAGACCACACGACCTTGCTCACACCATCCTATGTGTGAGGGAAGACAACAGGTCTGACCGTCCTCTTTCTTCCCGGGACTCTGATCATTCTCCTGCCTCTGAGACCATAGCTGGGGCTCCCATCTCTGACATCCATCTCTATTTTGCTAATATCGCTGCTTGGCTGTCCTCAGAAGAAGGAATCATGGTTCATATTCAGTTTGAGTAATGACAACATTCACCTTTTTCCACCACAGAGGTTTCCAGGAGCTTTTAAAGAAATCATTACAGGTTAAATAACCATAGGTGGGAGCTGACCCGCGTGCTCCTTGGCAGCCGTTCCTTCTCCAGGCTAGAAATTGATTGTTCTCTCTCCCCTTCACAAGAGCATTTGAGAATATTTTCTATTCGATCAGGTAATGTCAAAATCTTAAAAGTACCTAAGAGAGGCAGTAGGAAAGAATCCATCTTTGCTCTAAAATTAAAAGCTTTTCTGATTTAATGAACTTACACGGAAGGTGAAAATTTCAGTAGCCCATGAAAAAAATCTCTTCCCTTTCTCCTTAAGAAGAGATTGAGGTGGCCAAGGGTATGAGCCCTAAAGCAGCTCAGTGGCCTGGCCTACAGAAGCCCTGCCTCTACAAAGAAGCCCCTTCCTCTGCTCTGGATTTTCCCAGTAGCCGAGGAAAGGGTTTTGCCCTAGGGAGCCTCTTGCTGAGTGGGCCCAGGGGAAAAAACATAGTTCTTGGAATCTTCAGCCCCGAGTTTGTGCCCTGGCTGCCACATACCCGCTATGGGGTGTTGGGCAAGTAACTTAACTGTTGGATAAGTCTCATTCTCTTTATCTGGATTTCTGGTGTTGATAACAGTAATATCACCTATTTATCTCACAAGGTTGAGTGTGAAGCACGGTAACGTTTATGAGGACCTTTGTGTACAGCCAGTGTCCAGTTAACTGCTGTGTGATTTAACTGCCCTCTCAGCATCTCCATTTGGATGTTTCTTAAGCATCTCAAACATAAAACATCCGAAGAGAACTCTTGTTCCCATGTCCCACCCCTTCCACAGTGCCCTACCCCAAATGACCCACCGTAGCCTTCACTGTCCTAGAAAATGGTGCCACCAACCCACCAGCTGCTCAAGAATTATCTATGACTCTTTTTTCCTTTAATCCCCACAATGAATCCAAATCAAGTCCTGTTAGTTCTGCCTTCAAAATAAGCCAATCTCACCACTTTTCCCACCTTCACTGTTTACCACCCTGGCTCGAGCCTCCATCGTCTCTCAGGGGTGTTAGTGCAACAGCCTCCTAACTAGTCCCCCTGACTTTACTCTGACTTCTGGGCAGTCCATTGTCAAGCAGGTGCAAAGTGGTCACTGACTGCACTAAACCCTCCAATGCCTTCCAAACTCTTCTCCATGGCCCACAAGATCCTACACCATCTGACCTTCCTGCCTTTCCAACTTCATCTCCTACTCTGGGCTCATGATGCCCAACTCACAGCCACACGTCAGGTTTCTTTCCATCTCAGGGCCTTTGCACACACTGTGCCCACTGTCTGGAGCACTTTGCCCCAGAACTTTTCATGGTTGGCTCATTCTTATTATTCAGGAGTCTGCTCAGTTATTACCTTCTCAAAAAAGCTTCTCTGACTCCCCTATCTAAAGTCACCAGGGTCATTCTCCAGTCACTCTCTCTCTGTAATTCTTTCTTTTTAATTTTCACAGTACTTATCATCATCTGATATAATTTTTAAAAAGGAAAAAGGAAAACTGAAAAAACAAACAACCAGATGCCCCTACTTCAAACTACCCAAAGGCTCAATTTAGCCAAAATAGGGAAGTGTCCATCAGCTCTATGGTGGGGTAGCAAGAGTTTGGACACTAGAGTCAGACAGGCCTGAATTTCATCCTGGCTCTACCCTTTTTAAAATCCTTTTGAGCTCAAGGTCCTCATGTGTAAACAGAGATGCTAAGAGCTACTTCACAAGGCTCTCTGAGGAGCCAAGGAACTACCATATACTAAACAGCCCAGTCCCTGGAGTATAAAAGCTGACCAATACATATTAATTCCTCTTGACTCAAGTTAATAATGGAGCACATCTGCTAGGAGTTTCCTTGGTTGCAAGTAACAGAAGACCACTAGAGAGGCTTAAACTATTAGAGGTTTATTTTTCCCTAGTAACAAATCTGGAGGTGGACAATCTCCAAGGGCCTGATGTTGATTCAACAGCTCAATGACATCAAGGCTGATGCCTCTGCATTTCTCTTGGTCATTCCCTTTTGGTCACATGACTGCTACAGCCCTAGTATCATATTTTTATTCTGGGCAGGTAGAAGGAGGAAAAGAGAAAAGTAAAGGCAGAGGGGCAAAGGGCCATGACAAGCTGCCCTGTTCTTTCCAATCAGGAAATCAGCCACTTTCCCTGAAGCTCCCTCTAGCACATGTCTTCACATATCTCAATGGCAGAACCAGGTTGCATGCCCAGACCAATCATAGGTGGGGGTATGAGATTGCCATGCCAGACGTAGCTACATTGCCTAGTGTTCCCTGGAGCAGAATCTGGGTACTGCGTTCGGAGCAGGAGAGGGGAGGTGGTAGTGGGAAATGAATACTGAGCAGACAATGAGTTGTGTCTGCACAAGGGGAGAGCTCATCCATATAACTCTGGTTAGCACAAGACAAAACAGAAGAAACTTTCACTTTGCACTGCAAATTCCAACTGTTGATGGAGATCAGCAGGGTATATGAGATACGGAAAAACTACTGATACATTTTCTAGAAATGGTCTTGCATACAAATCTGTCCTTCCTTATATTAAATACATGGAAATATTTAATAGCCCAAATATTAGTTCCACTCAGGAAAATAATTCCCAAGCACTTTAGTGCACTGTGCACTAAATCTAAGGAAAATTGTGTTTAGCCTGGATTTAAAAATTTACTTTCTAAAACTGTATCTCTAACTCCAAGCAGAGAACATGTTCACAGGCTGTGAAAGGAGGCTGTTATCCAATATTCCCAAATTGTCCTTGGCAAATGATGCTATTGGCTGAATGAGGAATTCATGGAACTGTAAGTACTGGTAGACTGTAAAGACCACAGCAGGAGTGTGGGGTGTCAGGACAGGGAGGAGGAGGCACCAGGAGCACAAAAGAATAACCAAAAATAGGTGTAAAGAAGGATCAAGGACAATTTACTAAATAAGATGACAATCATGAGTATCCAGGCTTCAGAAAGAATAATTATAGGAAAACACTGTATTTCAGTCTGTAGTAATCCTGAGTATCTTTTGACAAAGAAACCCATATTAGCATAAGACGGGGCTGTGTAGGCATGTATTTTGCAGCAGTAGGGAGTAAATCCATAGCCTGTTGTCACTTCTCACTGTGTGACAGAGATGCAAAGATTACTCAGAGCCCAAATATTAAGAGCAATGAGAAGCCCAAAGGGAGTGCACTGAGAAAACTCCCTCAAGAAGGGAGAAACAAGGCACAGCCCCGAGTTGGTATTTGCTCCAGCTTTTATTGTAAAGACAAAGAAATACAAGAGAAAAAACAGCTTAATCAATCATTTAGCAAAGGAATGAAAAGAAATTGACTATGGAGAATTCTCTAGAAAACATCTTGAGAAACAAAGGAAAGGGAGTAAAGCTGGAAAAGAAATGACCTCAATGTTTTTATCTAATCTAGCAGAAACCATTTGCCATTTTCAGCATGTGCTGTTTTCAGCACTTAGGTTCTGCATAAGTGCATTTAGGACTTTTGCCCTTTGTGCATTCTCTGTTCTTTGTTAAGCTTATGTGCTCCCACAAACCTGCTTGGCTATTTATTTGTTTACCCCTCTGAAATAATAAAAGCTAGAAATTGGAGAGGGGAGCAGCTGAACAAGATCAATGGCCCCAGACACAGACACCTAAACTTAAGAGAAAGATAGAAACACATAAGAAGAGAAGGACTGTGCAAAGGCAAACTGGGGTCTCCAAGGCACCAGCAGCTAAGGGTGGCCTCAAGTGGGCTTAGGTATAAGAGACATTTGATATCCACTTCCCCAGCCACAGCTTATTTTTTTTATCCTTACTTTCCTAGTCAATTCCAGCTGCTATAACAAAATACTATAGATTGGGTGGCTTAAACAACAAACATTTATTTCTCACAGTTCTGGAGGCTGGAAAGCCTAAGATCAAGGCACTGGGAGATTCAGTGCCTGGTGAGGGTCCACTTCCTCATCTGCAGATGGCCGTCTTCTGGTTGTATCCTCATGTGACTAAGAGATAAATCATCTCTCTTGTGTCTCTTCTTATAATGACACTAATTCCATTCATGAAGGCTCCACCCTTATGACCTAATTACCACGTAAAGGCCCCACTTTCTCATATCATCACATTAGGGTTATGAATGTTGGGGAAATACAAACATTTAGTCCATTAGGTGCCTTTTGCTGTCACAGGACTCTCCACCTTCATAGAGGTCACACACGAAGACGTTCCAACCAATTTACATTCCCAGCAGCAGGACGTGTGGGCTCTGCTTGCTCTACATCCTCTCTCACACTTGGTACTGTCCGTCGTCTTCATTTTAGCTGGTCTGGTGGTGAGCAGTGGTATCTCAGCATGATTTTAACTTGCATTTACATAACGACTAAAGGTACTGAGCACCTCTCTTCATGCACACATTGCCCGTTTGGATATCTCTCTTGAAAACTGCCTGTTCAAATCTTTGACCACTTACAATTTTGGTTTTGTCTTTTAAAACTTAATTTCTAGGAGTCTTTTATTACCATGGAATAAGAGTTCTTTATCAGATGTGCATATTGCAAATATCTTTTCCCACTCTGTAATTTGTCTTTTATCTCTTTTAATAGTGTATTTTAAGGGACAGAAAGTTTTTAATATGAAAAAGAAATGTTTATCAACTTTTAAAATTTTATGGCTGGTTCTTCTAATGGTCTGTTTAAGAAATCTTTGCTTACCCCAAGGTCATAGCTTGTTTTTGTCACCTCCAAAATTCATGTTGAAACTTAATCCCCAATGCAACAGTATTACGAGGTGTGGTCTTTAGGAGGTGATTGAGTTATGAGGTCTCTTCCCTTTTAAATGGGAGTAAGGTGCCCTTATAAAAGGGCTTGATGGAGAGAGTTTGCCCCTCTTGCCTTTCTACCCCTTCCATGATGTGAGGACACAGCATTTGTCCCCTCCAGAAGGTGTACTAGGTGCCGTCTTGGCAGAGGGGACCAGGCCCTCACCAGGCACCAAACCTGCTGGTGCCTTGATCTTGGACTTCCAGCTTCCAGAACTGTGAGAAATAAATTTCAGCTCCTCATAAATTATCCAGTCTCTGATATTTTGTTATAGCAGCACAAAAGGACCAAGACAGTCATAAAGATATCTCCTCTGTTCTCTTCTAGAAGCTTGATTGGTTTGGCTTTTGCACTTAAGTCTTTGATCTGCCTCAAGTAAATTTTTCTCATCTAATCATCACAACTTTTCTTTGTAGTAAAACCTGTCAAATGATGTAAAACATTCTGAAATCTCTCAGTTCAAAGATTTACAGTGTCACTTTCAAGTTGAGGTTTGAAGGGAGGCTACACGCTGGTTTTTCCATCCTGGCAAGGTTTCAGAAGCTCTCTAGGCAAGTTTCAAAGCTCAACTCATGCATGGACACATCCTTCCTGCATTTCCACCCACAGTTTGAGGTCACAACATGTTCACAGAAGAACCAGAGGCAGAGGGTAATGGAGATAAACAGCCGGTCATTATGCTTTTTGAAGCCTTGACCTTCCAACTTGAAATAGTTTAAAAAGCCCCTCAGTGTAGAAATACAATTGTCCTTAGGTTGCATTTTTACCAAGGACTTCACATAGTGCTTGTAAGCACATCTGGCTCCTTGGCCCTTCCTTCTACAGCTTCGTGAGGCTCCAGAGGACAGCCTAACCACAAATGCGTTATTCCTGGGGTGCTGTGGAAGGTGCGCTGCTCTGCTCCTGCCCACGCAGGCCTTGGTGAGTGAGGCAGACAAGACTGCTGTCCATTGGCCAGCAGCTATTGAATGGGCAAGGAGGACAAGGCCATTCTTACTGGGACCCAGACACATAGATATCTCATCCTGAAGAAGAATCATTGCTTTCAGAAGCCCCTGCTCTGTGTCTCAAAGCAGAGTGATGCATTCCTTTAATATTTATTGCAAGCCTGCTTCCTGGCAGGTACTTTCATGTACTTTACTTCATTTAATTCATGCTGCAAGCCCATGAGGTGAGTATCACTACTTCAGAGAGGTTAAGTAAGGCAGCCAAATGCACATCCTAGTGACTGCAGATCTGAGATGTAAATCCAGACCTTCTAACTCCACATTGAACGTCCTTTGCACTAAACAATTCTACTTCTCCTTTCTGGACAATTTCCCAAACAACACTGCTCTTTCATGCTTCTCTTAGATGGGTAGTTTTTCCTCTAGGGTCCAGGTTTCATACCCTTAGAAAGTCTGCAAACCCCTTAAATTTTAAGGAGATAGTATCTGCTTGTGTGATTGTGTGCAGAGGCTCTACCCTTCCTCAGATTCAGATTATTAAGAGCTTCCATGAAATAAGAGTTTCAGAGTCACAGTGCTGGATGGGAATGAGGGAGGGCCCCGAGGTGGCCTTGTTGGCTGTCAGGTGTGGGCAGCCCAGGTGGAGGCTGATGGAACATTTAATGCAGTTTTCAGCTTCTAAATCTTCATCAATGTGACAGTCCTCCTGTTCCTGCTGTTCGTGAGCCTGTGGAGACTGCCCCAGGGCTCCATTAACATCCCTCAACTTCAATAATATGTTTTCTTTTCTCTTGTGATTGCAGGGAAGAATAATAATGCTCCTAATAAATAATCAAGGGCCCTTGTAAATAAAACATAAAGTACAGACTGTTCTTCTGAGCTTTTTTCTGATTCTCTTCCCACGTGTTTCTCCTCTCTGCAGCACACACATCCCACAGCAGTGAGCCTTCAGACTAGTTAAAAATTGTATGTAGACATTGTCATTATAATTACAGAATCTGGGTAGTAAGAAACACAGGCTGCATTTGTTTAGAGGGGAGCCCAGTGACAGGAACTGCAGTGAAGTTTACTCAACTGAAGCTGTTATGGGCCAGAGGGAGAGAGAGGGAGAGGAAATAAGAGGAATATGAGAGCCAGTGCTAGGACGATGCATGAGGCGGCAACTGGGATTGCTGAGTTTTTGCAAATGAGGTTTCCATAAGTGTATCAGGGTGATCTGGGAGAGGACCTGTCTTGTGGCAGGCCCTTGGGTGTGTGCCACCTGGTAGAGAGGGAAAAAGAGCTGGAGCCTCTATGCTGAGTTAGGTATCATGTTGAGTTTGCTCAAAGTCTGGTCCATGGACCAGCAGCACTGGCATTACCCAGGATGTTGTTAGAAATGCCCCTCCCAGACCTCCTCAATCAGAATTCCTGAGTGATCCACACGCACATTTAAGGCTGAGAAACACTGAACCAGGAGACACCCCGGCAGGTGCCAGAGGGGCTGGTAATCTGAGTTACAGTGAGACATTAGTGGAAGAAGCCAGAAACCAAAATGATTGGACAGATGTTGTTGACAGGTGAGAAAAGGTTGTGGTAGGGATCAGGATGGTTCAGTCAAACTCTGGAGATCTATTTATCCAGAGTATCTTAATGGCATCTTTAAAAACTGTACTGTATTTTACTAAAATAGATGTAGAGTCTCACCATTTCGGTTCCTGGAGAAAGGGCCAAATATCTAACCAGCCAGATAAAGGTTTCTAAATGTGGGAACCACAACGGTCACAAGCAAGGAGTAGATAGAGTAAGTGAATAAGTAAGAATTGAGTGTCTTTTGGGTAGAAGTTTTCTTATTCAAAGCTTTGCCCCATACATAAGAGATAAGATAATGAAGGCAGGTGCTCCAATGAGCTGGAGGAGAGGAGGAGAAGGGGTAAGGGACAAGGGGCTGATTGTGCTAGGATACTGAGTGTACGTGCAAGTTCGGAGGATACTGAACAGCTCCATTTGGCCAGAGGGGTGATTTCACGTGTCAAGAAAGTCAGAGACCAGATTGGATATGCAGGATGAGGTCAGAGTGTGAAAGCGTTTTACTTCCAGACTGGGGAGTTTGGATTTTGTTCTGTGTGTATTATGAATCTGGGGTTCCTTACACCCGGGATGACAGCCGGGTTTAGTGAGGCTAAACAATTAGGGTGGTGTGTCGGAACAGTTAGGAGTAGTACACAAGTTCAAACCCCAGCCCGGCCACTTATAAGCTGGGTGGTTGTGTGCAAGTTACTTAAACTCTTTGGGCTTCAGGATCCTCATCTGTAAAACAGTGACTACAGCAGCATCTCCACCAGAGGCTGGTGCATGGAACATTGAGTTGAAATATATGAAGTCTTAGGACTGTTCCTGAAATGGTTAGTCCCCATGGTTATTATTATCATTGTTGTTGTTGTTATCATATATTTGGCTGCAGCATTAGATTGAGGGTGGGAAAGCTAGAAGCAGGGGAGGCAGTTTCCAAGTTTCAGAGAGAATCAAGAGGGTGGAGGCGGTCATTGTTGGAACTTGCCCCGGACAAAAGCAGCTGATTTCATCCCTATGTAAGCAGCTCTCCTATTTACCAAGGGCGCTAATAATAACCAGCCCTTGCATCTGTTCCACATGTCACCCTGCCACCCCCTCCAGCTCACTGAGTGCTGTCCTGCATGTTTCTTCCTCCTCCTCCTTCGCTCCACGGGGTCAGGTTAAGAACACCCTGGACAGGTGGGTGGTAGGGTAAGCGGAAAAGTATGTGACCGACTCCAGGGGTCAAGGAAGTCCTGGCTCAGTTGGGGCCCCTGAGACTGCTGGCATTTCTTTGTCAAACCACCACTCACTTGCCTTGACCAGCTGTGTAATTAGAAGAGAATGTCATGGGTCAGCACCAGGCCCCTGGCATTGGCCTGGACTTAGAGGATCATCTGGAACCTGCTTCTTACAGCCTTCGGTTTTTTTCTTTTCTTTTTTTCATTCATTCAACAAATGTTTATTGAGTACCTTGTATGTATGTTCCAGACTTATGACTATGGTAAAAACAATTATGCAATTCCACTAATCTCTATTGTTTAAGTGCTAAATTAATGGAAAGATTTGTAGTTTATTTTTTGATTTTTTTTATTACTAACAAAACACAAAGCTCATTACAAGACACATTATCAAAATGGATTAAAACTACAAATCTATAGCTCTCAGTCTTGAGTTTACAGGGATTTAAAAGAATTGACAACCTTCCAAAGTTGTTGGCTCTGGGAAGTTGAACTGGTGGCTTTATTAGTTCTTTGAGGATAAGGCAAGTAGCTCAGAAAACTTACCTCCCTGCCTGCATTGTTCTAAGTACAATGGGATAACAAGGACCTCTTTTAAAATGTAAATATCCCTTGAAAGTAAATGTTACATTTATAAGTAATTTCCCTACTATTATGAATTGCTATGACTAAGTAATTTCCTATCTGCCATCACATTAAGGGAAGAGCAATTGTTCTTGGGTGGGGATGGATGGGTATTGATGGGAAGAAGGACAGACATGGTTTTGTAGGGGAGGAAACTTACTATGGGGGAAAAAGCTGAGTGGAGCCAGGAAGTCAAGTGCTTTGGGCAAAGAGGAAGAATATTAAAGAGAAGGTAGCAGGAGGTGGAATACAGGTCACAAAGGGAAATGGGATGGCACCAGTGGAAGTCTTGTTGACTGGAACTAGGCCAATGGTTGATGGAAATAACTACCTGAGTGTAATTGTCAGTCATCTCCTGGGCTGCTTTGGGCATTTACAGCATAAACTGGCACTGGCAATGTTTTGCTTGCAGAGTAAACTCAAGGCACTTCACTGGAGACCCACAGCCCTGCCCAATTGAGTGGAGCCCAACTTCGCGCTCATCTTCCATCACGCCCTGAATGAGCTCTCTGCTTCCCCCCTATGAGTAGCCCACTTTCCGGGCCTGGGAGTGTCCTACCCTTTCCTCTTTGCTCAGTCACACCTGCTTATACTTGAAGCCCAGCACAAGCTCTGTCTCCCATGAGGATGTTCCTAACACGTGGCCCACAGTGAACGTCCCTCCAATAATCTCAAAGTTGCTTACTATTGAAACTGTTTTTTGTTTTTGTTTTTTTGGCATTTACTGCTTTATATTAATCATTATGCATGCATTTGAAAGTCCAGTTAACCCAGGAGTATTAATAGATCCTTATGCTATGAAGAAAGATCTGGTGACAGGTAATATCTGTCCCTGGGTGTTTTTTTAAATTTTCCAAATGTGAAAGACTTTAGAATCATTTAAAATAAGTTTTGAGGATGCAAAATGTCATTTTTCAAATTTCTCAGCCACAAAAGTGCTCATTATGTTGTTCTTTGTAATTCTGCTTTTATAAAGAGGGAAAAAAGACTTTTTGTTAAATATTTCTTCTGGCACAGTGTTGCAACGGAGTGAAAACTTAGCCATTGTTAGCAAGTTCTGGAAGAACAATAGCAGTTATTGTTTTAAATAGTCATCA
>NW_007739363.1:20889-23228 GCF_000696425.1 Galeopterus variegatus | reverse complement strand
CTTAGCCATTGTTAGCAAGTTCTGGAAGAACAATAGCAGTTATTGTTTTAAATAGTCATCAAACAAGTCAAGAGATTCTGTGTTATTTGTTGGTAGAGATTATGGTTCAAGAAACATGGGTCCTTATACTGGGAAAGGAAGACAGGAGGAATAAGGTATTAGTTAATTGAAATAACACGAGGTCACACTTCATGCTGAGACTGAAGGATCCACCTGGAAATACATAATTCAACTAGATTCCTGAAGTTGAAGGCAAACTGAAAAAAGGGAGATCTTCCTATCATTTTGAATTACAATTTTCCCATTCTCACTATGCTAAATTGTATTAATCTCTGATTTGGCTAGAGTATGTCTTCTAATAATCTTTCCCAAAAAATCTATGGGAGAAGTATATCTTATGAGTAGTTGAGCATCTATTCATTCATTCATTTATTCAAAATATTTATTGAGGTCACCATATGATGACCTTATCTTTTCTCCTTTGACCTGGGAATACTTAAAGGGTGTAATAGTATTTTTAGGGGATATATGCCCCACTTTAAAATGAAATGTAGAAATTAGAGGCCTCAAACAGCAGCTCACTTTTTTATTTTATTATTTCTATTTTTTAATCCATGACAGTAAAAACAGAGACAGAAAGAGACTGTATTGTTGGGGGTTCTCCAGAGAAACAGAACTAATAGGATATATAGAAAGAGATTTATTATGAGGGATTGGCTCGCTAGATTATGGAGGCTAAGAAAATCTACAATCTGCCATCTGCAAACTGGAGGCTCAGGAAAGCCAGTGGTGTAGTTCCAGTCAAAACCCAAAGGCCTGAGAACCAGGGGAGCAAATTGTGTAAGTCCTGACCTGAGTCTGAAGGCCCAATAACCAGGAGTGCCGATGTCTGAGGGCTGCAGAAGATGGCTGTCCCATCCTAAGCAGAGAGCAAAGTTGCCTTTCCTATTCATGTCCTCAGTGGATTAGATGATGCCCACCTGTACTGGTGAGAGGGATCTTATCTTCTTTACTCAGTCTACAGATTTAATTGGTCATCTTTTCTGGAAACACGCTTGCAAGTGCACCAGAAATGTTCTACCAGCTATCTGGGGATCTGTAGACCAGTCAAACTGACACATAAAATTAACCATCATAGAGATATGCTGCCCCAACCTTTCTTGCTGTCTTCTGAGGCTGAGTTCAAGCTCCAAAGAGTCCCATTATACAGATTTTGTCCCATTCAAAATTGAAGAGAAAGTTACTTAGACTGCTCCTAGGCCCTGTTTCCCAACAGCCTCAGAAAGGCAGTTTACCATGGCTTAAGCTGGCAAACTGAGATGGACTCAGGACTAACATTACTTTTAGTTGAGAGCCCTGGGTCACGATTTCTGTGGTGTTGCCAATTTGATTAGACTGTGCTTGCGGCTTCTTTGTCAGACCGTGTAATTGAAATGGACATTCTTAAATGTCAGCCCATGAAGGGGCATTGATGCTAGGTGAGCACCTGCATTATAACCTTTTCTGTCGCCACTCCAATTGGTTTGCTCCTGTTCTTCCTGTGTTAGGAAGGATTGTGAAGTTGAAGCAGAATCACATACCAGGAGGGTATGAAGGAATCCCTCTGGTCATGTAACTGTGAATTCAGGCAAAGATTAAATGACCACTGTCTACCAGTTCAACAGTCCAGTTTGGCTGGTCAAAAAAGCCAAAAGTGGGGAATGAGCTTAATGCCTGGCTGTGAATAACAAGGTCTAAATAAAGAGGTGGTTGTGTAATAGTTATTGAACTGATAGATCTGCTACTGCCTCTTCTTCATGTTTCTCTGTGAAGTAGACCAAGAGCACTTTGCGTTTACTTAACAGGGCATGTGGTACATCTTTGCTATTCTGTTTCAGGGACATTTGAGCTCCCTAGATATAGGGTCTTGATCCCTAGCACGATGTGAACAGCTCATTGGCATTCAAGTATCCTATTAAATTTACAACATCTGAATCATGGCTCCAGCTGAGAAAGCTGCTTTCAGTGTATTTCACCCTGACCAGACAATGCTGTCCACAGACAGCTGGGCTCTGAATCAGAAAAGAGTCCACAGCCCCACTTCCCAAGTGTCTTTCTTGAGGGGTACTTGGGCAGCACCCCAAAGAGGTAGTCCACAATGGCCAAAGACACACTGCAAACCTTACAGCCATGAGCTACAAAGAAAGAGCCCCAAGACCTGGTTTGCCTCTTTGGACACAGCGCATCAGAAACAGACATTTTGTTAAAGCATCTGTGACACTTTACCAGGCAGGCAGGCAGATTTAAATAGTGCTCCCTGAAGCAAGAGCTCTGGAAGCAGTCTAGGGAGCATGAACACA
>NW_007739363.1:2712-20389 GCF_000696425.1 Galeopterus variegatus | reverse complement strand
AGATTTAAATAGTGCTCCCTGAAGCAAGAGCTCTGGAAGCAGTCTAGGGAGCATGAACACAACCTCTGCTCTTGGCCCCTTCAGACCCTGAGAAGTTATATGTATCCTGAGTGATCATTTCAGTCCATTTTGTGCTGCTATAACAGAATACCTGAGACTAGTAATTCATAAAGAACAGAAATTTATTGTCTTACGATTGTGGAGGCTGGGAAGTCCAAGATGAAGGGACCAGCATATGATAAGGGCCTTCTTGCTACATCATCATTTAGAGGAAGGCAAGAATTTGAGAGAGCGAGAGAACGACAGAGAGGAGAGAAAAAAAGGGACGGAACTTTCCCCTTTATAATGAATCTATGCTTGCAGTAATGACATCATAGCCTAATCACCCCTCATTAGGTCCCACCTCCCATCACTGTTGCATGAGGGATTAACTTTGCAGCACATGCTTTTTGGGGGACACATTCAAACCATAGCACTGATCTCATATGTTATTGGAGGTTTTTGGCAATGAGATTCTGGTATTTTCTGTTTAAATCTTTGCACTTTGGGATTTCCCTCCATTGCTGAATGGTTCAACCCTGTTTCTGAGCTCTAACAGGGACAGATTATCTCATGTGACACTGTGACCTGACAACCCATCCAATTCTCTCTGAATCAAAGGCTCATGAGGTAGAAAAATGCTAATGCTAAGAAAATTCCATGATGAAATGGAAACGGTACATCCAATTGAAGGTCAAATCTGGTCCTTTAGTCTTCAGCCAAATTCATAAGCAAGCAGCTGTTCATACAAAAGGTACGTTGAAGGTCTCACCTGATGGCTTACTAGAGTTTCTGGGTGAGTGGGAGTCCCAAATGCATGGTTTATCTCTTGACAAGAAAGCTTTGTTCACCAACAGCACAACCTATCTCCAATGTGGACAAGTCCCACAGAGGACTGCATTGGCTGCCCTTGAAAATGGGTGGAATTTCAAGTGATGCTTCTAGTCATAGAGTTTCTGTCCTGAGATTGACTGGAATACACCTCTACACAGGGCAATGAATTGCTGTTAGAGGACTTGCTGCATAGTCAGGCCACTATGTCACTCATGGCTGAACTGTTAAGGGCACCAACATATGAGATGTCTCTATGATAACAAATACAACTCAGCAATGAGCTTGATCTATGCACATGTTGTTAAGGAGAGATCACACCCTAAATAAGCTATTTGATGAAAAATCTACTAGACCCAAGTGGTTCTCATATTCATGGTGTCCTGCTGAATCCATGCTCAAACCCAACATGGCCACAAAACCACCACAGAGGATTATGGTACCCAGTGAAAAATTCATTTACACATGGAAAAACCCTCATGTTCCCAAAGCCTGTAACACCAGGTATATGAGCAAGAAATCCTGGTACACAACACAGGTAGCAGTTAAGGCCTTAATGGTCTGCATGCTCTTAACCTGAGAGGAAGAAATAGCAGCCCCACATCACAAGAATATTCCATGGAAAAACCCTCATGTTCCCAAAGCCTGTAACACCAGGTATATGAGCAAGAAATCCTGGTACTCAACACAGGTAGCAGTTAAGGCCTTAATGGTCTGCATGCTCTTAACCTGAGAGGAAGAAATAGCAGCCCCACATCACAAGAATATTCCACAGCAGTCAGAAGCCACCATCAGCTCCTCTGTGGGACCTTGAGATGAATGTGGCATAGCGCTGTGCAGGTCTGGACCAGCTCACCACTGGTGGGTAAATGTCACAGGACCTGGGTATGGGGAGCAATGCAGGTGTGCAGCATCCATTGGGCGTGTTAGGACCCTAGTGTCTCTACACCTAATCACTTTCCCTTTCCCATGCCCACCTTGATGCCAGTGGGTGGTGAGGAAGGTTAGGTTGCCTGGGTTTAGAACAGCTTCATGGATGTAAATTTGGGTTATTTCTGCCCCTGTGAAGTCATCTTATTGTAATTGCCACAAGGCAGGCAACTCTGACATTTTTTGACGTTTCTGTGCTTCCAACACGCTCTTCCTCTGTGATGGGGACTTGATAGTGGTGTCAGGCCCATGTATCAGGTCCCATCTTTTCTCTAGTGACCTCCTTGATCTGTGAAGGTAAACTATTAGCCTTTGGTGGCAGAGTGATGACACCCTGTCCTCACAGAGCTTTTGCTAAGGAATAAGGTCAGATGGTCTGGATCAAGCCAGAGTAGTATTGGGTATGAGCACATCTGACCCAGAAGATGGTAGGGCTCCAGAGGTGAGTTATTTTTCTTCTGTCCCATTCCAGATGCAGGTAGGGATTCAGAAACAGCCTTCTGTGGGTGTCTCAGGCAATGACCTATTGTGTAAATCGATCTCGGTGTCACCCGTAACTTGAACTGGAAGCAGGAGATTTTATGAATATGCTACTCTCTCAGACAGCGATGCAGGAGCAGCTTCCACCTGGCAATGGCACGGCCTTGGCCCTACATAACCATACTCTTATCCCCTGCACAGCTGATGTCATTGGCAAATGAGGGTCATGTTGAACCAGCTCAGATTGGCACTTGTGACCCCAGCCCTGGTTTCTCTGTGAGGCAGTCAGGCCCTTCCCTGTCTTCTCCTTGGACCTAATACTCCTTGTTCACTGGGAGTTACACATGATGCTTTACAATGACCCAAATCCCGATGGCAGTAGCAACATCTTAGCCTCTGGTACCAATGTCAGGAATTCCCTGTGGAAGACAGAGTTTTAACCATTTTACCCAGGTTTTCTTCCCACATGCATAATATGACATCTTCCAGTCATCCTCGGGAGATATTGCCAGTAAGACAGCTAAGCCTCTTAGTGTTAAAGAGACTAACTTTGACTCCAGAGTTTAGTTGTGTTGAGTAATCACTAGCTCTGGATTGCTTACTTGTTAGCTAGAGTACGTGGCTAGCCATATTTGTAGCACTGCGGGAACCAGACAAAAAGCTCCAGGCCCCCTCAATCTGATCGTTGGGATTTTTTCCTCCTGGGTTGACCTGGGATCCATGGCTAAACATTCTGAGAGGTCCTGCAAGTCTTTACAAAGAACTGTGTGTTTGGGTTCTCCCTGCTTATGAAACTACCATCTCCTTTGTTGGTGTCCATAAGTGCTAAAAACCCCACTGAAAATTCCATGTTTTGCCCCCAATGGGCAGGCTAGTGTTTCATGAGTCTCCAGGATCACAGGGTGGATTCTTAGAAAGAGGCAAGCAGGGCTGTTTGTTGAATGACACCCAAAGCTCAGGGAAGACTGGGACTGGGCTAACTCAGCTTCCCTTGAGACTGGGCAATTCTTCCTCCAGCAGCCTAAATCTAACTTCTCACAAGGTTGCCAGGTGCCGAGTGCCTGAGTTTGCAGACAGCTCCCTGTGGGGCTGCCTGTCCATTCAAACTGATTGGCACTTATGCCTCAATAGCTTATTCTTTACTTGCAAGGTTGTTCCCAAATTTGCATCATAGGAAGATGGAGGAGCAGAGGGGCAGAGTCCCTCCTCTAGACCATAAATGTGCTGTGTGTCCAGCAACATTGCCTCCCTCCATGGGGTGATGAGAGAATGGGTAGGAGGAGAGGGGAGACTGATGCCTTTTCTTGCTGGTTATGTAAGTTTCTCCCAAGACTGCCTGTTGCATGACTCATAGCACATGATACTTGGTATTTTCCTTCATCCACCTTGCCACAGTACCCTTCCCTTTATCCTACTGTACATTTCTAGACCCCATTTTTCCCTTCTACACATCTTCAAACATTCTCTGCCTAAATCCCAGAATTTAGCAGATATATATCATATATTCTACACATATCTAATCTTCCTGTCCCGAGGAGCAATCTCCTACCTTCACTGCCTGGTTCCCAATGGAGTTTATGAAATGCATATTTTTCCTGCATCAACTACTACCAGGATTTATCCTGGTCATCTACTGGACATTTCACACTGGCACACGTCATGTGCCCGTCGGTCTTCCCAGCTTTTTCTGCTGTTTGTTTTCTTGGAATTGCAATGTCAAATGCATTTAAAAGACAGTGGTGCTGTGGGGGAAACAGGAATGGCGCTCTCACCAATTCCAAAGACAAGGTGCACCAGTAGAAAGAGTTGCCTAGTTCTCATGGGGTTCCTGATCTTGGGCCTCTGGTTCTTCAAACAGAGGAGGGGCATCTTTCGGATGGGTTGGCTTTGCTGTTTCACTCAGTGAAGTGTAAGAAGACAAATAAGCACTTTCTTAATATAATTTCACTATAATTTTCAGTGATGGCAGAATTGTATTCTGGATATTTTTGTTTTTCCTTGTGTTATAAGTTTTTACCTTTTTCTGCATCTTCATAGGCATTTTAGCTGGAAGTTCAGGGAGACTGTAGCAGGGGCTACTATACTGACAGTTGTGAAAAAGATGGCCTGTTTCTAGCTTTTCACACATACCTATCTCATTTCCCAGATTACATTGAAAACTTTAAGGGACCATTGCTTTTTTGAATCCTTTATACAGAGGAGGTGTTTAATATATGTTGACTGACTAATTGATTAGCTATTTATTGCCCATTTTTTGTTGTGAATTGTTTTGCTAGAGGCTTGTCCATTTAATCTGTGGCCTAAGTACAGTGAAGAAAATTTGAAGAAAATTTAAAAGCAGACTTTAGGGCTAGAGGAAACTCCCATTTCATCCCCCAGTCTTCAGGTAAAGTTTTACTGCAACCATCCAAATAATAAAAATATTTCCTAGAGAAATCTGGCTTTTTCTATTTGTTTTCTATTTAAATTTTGATTTTAACATTGCATTATTATAAGTTCCAGAGCAATGCCCTACTGCTCTAGACTGTGAAAATATTCATAGAATTAATTTCTCTAACTACGCAATTTTGCAATTTTGAAAAATATTGTTCTGGAAGCTCATGGAATATCTGTGCTTCAAAGTGAAAGAATTTTATGACATGTCCATATTAATTCACCATGACTCAATTGAACATTGTGTAGGATTAGGTTTTGTTTAGGCAGCTCATTTAAACTTTTTCAACTTTTGGAGAGCTAGCTTAACTTCTGTTTCTCAGTCAGGAGTAGCTGCTGTATTTGAAGTTCTATTTCAATGCCGGTTGTTCTTGAGCTGTCAGAAAAATAGACATTGGAGAGCTAGCTTAACTTCTGTTTCTCAGTCAGGAGTAGCTGCTGTATTTGAAGTTCTATCTCAATGCCGGTTGTTCTTGAGCTGTCAGAAAAATAGACATTTTATGGTTTAAAAATAAATATAATAAGTTCCCTTATTCAAAAATGGCAGGACAGATTTTATACAACTGTTCAACCAAATTTACTGCATGACACTGGGCTGGGAAAGTTTCAGCACCCGGAAAAAAACCATGGAAACTTTTGGACATGAAAACAAGGGCTAGAATAAAAAGTACTTCCTTTCCTTCCTTGTGCGAAGAGAGATAACATTAGCCTTGTGTGCTGGCCAAGAGGGATTCAAATGCACACAGTGTTTCTGGAGTCCACATAGGACGAAACAAACAAACAAAAATCCCCACAGTCCTCAGAATGCAAAGACAATTAGTTTGCGAAGTTTTCCTTGGCAATTCCTCAAGTTTATCAAGGAGGACCTTTATTAGCAGCCAGACTATCTCACTTACTATCACTGTTTAAATCATTAGACCAGTGTTTCTTACAAAAACATTCCAGGAATTACTAGCTTTTAATGATAGGTATTATTTGAACAAAGGGTTTCAGGGTCAAAAAAAAGTTGAAGAAATGCTGACTTTAAAAAGACTTTATAGGTTTATTGACTTTAGGACCTCACAATGTGCTGCTATGCAATGTGAATCTCTAAGAGTGAGCTACAGTATGTAGTTTGGGACTCTGTTCTCCAGTGACATAATGAACCAGGCATCCTAAAAACCTTTCCCTTCACAAAACACTGAGTAATTCTGGATAAAATACATAATTTTATATGCATAGTTGAGTAAAATTAGGAAAATATTCAGAGGAGAACCAAAAAGGAGACAGGAAACTAGATCAGTAAGCTAGTAGTAAAGCTACATCTGAACTGAGGGCATTTTCCAATCATGAAACCCCGCACTTTGAGATTTAGAAGCTGCATGAGGGACAGGGATTGGGATTAAGACCTCTGCATTAAGCTTGGATCCTCAAATGGTTACTCTGTTAGTTGACAGGGAAGACAAGAAGAAAAGTATTCATGGAAAAGAGAGATGATAAGGAAATATTTCTATCTTGATCTATGTTATCGACTTTTATATGGAAAAAAGTCTCTCATTGTATTTCATGATTATAGACTACCTTTATCATCTAAGAAACCACAAGGCAAGAAATTAACTTAATATACTTTCAGATCGTGATGCTCAGGGTGTCTGGGAAAAGCAAACAAAAATTCTTTTTGGAAGGACTCATTCTCGACCCAAGCCTTTCAGAATTCACACATATAAAGCCCATTGAACATGAATTCAAAATCCAAAATTATGAAACACTTAAGGAAACAAACTATCATGAGTTTGTTGAAACAATATCAGAGTTTTACTGTCAAGGATTTTAGATATTGAAAGTTTTGGATACAAAGAATAAAATGAAATTATTTAAATATTTAAAGGAAGGCAAGAGGGAATCAAAAACATAAGTGAGGAATAAGGTGTTTTAAAAAAGAACAGGCAACTTTGAAAAAGAAGCAAGTAGAATTTCTAGAAATAAGAAACATCATTATTGAAATTAAAGTTCAACATTCAAATTAAATACCAGATAAGACATTGCTAAAATCATAATTTGGAAACTAGAAGATAGATCTGAAGAAATTATCTAGATTGCAGCACAAAGAGACAGAAATATGGAGAATTTTAAAAGGGTAGAATGTGCAGATGTTTTGTCAAATATGAGTTGCAGAGGGAAAAACTATAGAGAAAGAGAGGAGCTAATACATGAAAAGGTAATAGCAGAAAATAGTGCGGAATTTATGGAAGACATGAATCTGTAGATTTAGGAATCACAAATCCTAAACATAATTAATAAAAATAAATTCATGTTTAAGCCTATTCTCATGAAATTTTGAAGACAAAGAAAAGATCTTTATCTTATCAGAGATAAAAGATGAATTACATATAGAGAAAAGCCAGGCTGACAGCATGACAGCAGACTTCTCAACCACAGCATCAAAACTGGAAAACAGTGGAATGTCAAGTGAGATGCTTGGGGAAAATAATTGTCAATTGTATGTCCCATCAAACTATCTTCGAAGAAAGAGGGTGAAATAAAGACATTTAAGACAAGCAAAAACTGAGAGTTTGCCTCCACCAGACTCTCACTAAAAGGAACTCTGTTTCCTTTTTACTAGAAGGATGTCTTTTTGGAAGAGATAAACTGACTCCAGAAAGATCTGAGATCCAAGAAGGAATAGCAAGCAAAGAAGTTGGTTTAAAAAAGGTGGCAAATCTAAAGAGTTTTACTGCATAAAATTGTAATGTGAAACACATAATTACTATATAGATAATATTACATATATCTATTATGTTACATATGATATAGTACATGTAACAGATTACATATAAGAATATTATTGTATAGATAATAAAACAAGATAGAATGCTGGACAGGAGTAATCTGTAAACTGGGAGGGAAGCAATTGGAGTTAAAAAGAATGCAGAGTTTCCTGAATTTATTTGAGTATGGGCCTCTCTAATTTGCAAGCATCCTGTGGGATTATTTTGCTGGGAAAGCTGCTTTGTGTTTTGCTTGGTAGATCTGACTTCAATAGAAGCAAGCCTCTTACCACCTTGGATTCTAGATGGTGCTAGATAAGCCTGCTAAGCATCCTGGATCCTACACAGTGCTATAGCGAGCTGCTGAGCACCCGAGATAGAGCTAGAGAGAGCTGCTATTACCCTACCATTTAGGAAGTCTACTGGCGCTTGTGTTCATAGTGGGCTGACATGGTGGTGCCAGAAAAATACAAGGGATCCTACACAGTGCTATAGCGAGCTGCTGAGCACCCGAGATAGAGCTAGAGAGAGCTGCTGTTACCCTACCATTTAGGAAGTCTACTGGCGCTTGTGTTCATAGTGGGCTGACGTGGTGGTGCCAGAAAAATACAAAACATGGTGGTGCCAGAAAAATACAAGGCACCTAATTAAATTCGAACTTCAGAGAAACAACAAATAAAAATTAAATACTGTTTATCTGAAATTCAAATTTAACCAGCTGTCCTGCATTTTTATTATTAAATATGGAACCCCTAGGTGGACAAAGAAGTTGGGGAAAAAAATGTGACATGAGAATGATGGAAGGGAGGGGAGGAGGGGAGTGTGTATGTGACCTCAGGGTGCTTGTGCCTCCAGGTCATGAAACATCCAAAGGAGAGAGGGATGGTCACATTAGCAATGAGACCTTTTACCTGCATGGATAGACAGGCTGTATTTGTTGTGAACTCTCACCTGGGATCAGCTTTGGGGCTTTTCGTGCTCTGCTGCTCAATCACAGCAGCCGGCAATGGACCAGGGACAGCAATAATCATGTAAATCCCCACTCCACTCCCAGAGGACTTTAGCACATGACCTGGGCAAAGCGCTTGCTCGGAGGCAGATCCAAACTCTAGAAATGGGACTCGGTCATTTGTCATCATCTCCCAGAAATTCTTTTCATGAATAAGAACTAAGAAACCATGATATACTAATAATAGCAAACACCTATAAGCATTTATTGTGGCTGGGTACTAAACAAGGCACTCTATAGATATTAACTCTCAATATTTCCAGCACTCCTATGCGTTAGGTGCTATTTTATTACCATCCCTACCTCACAGGTATGCTACATTAAAGCATAGAGAGGTTGAGCATCATCCCCAAGTCCCACAGCTCGTACATAGCAGAGCCAGGATTGGAACCCAGGTGAAGTGGCTACAGAGCCATGATCTTAACTTGTAATGGTGCTGCTTCTCAGTGTAAGGCTGACTGCTAAGAAATGGTCTGACCTGAAGTGCTCGACCAGGTGGGGATGACAGTGACATCGTAGGAGCTAAACCCGGAGGCTTAGTCCAGCTAAATCTCTTCTTTGCTCTGATTCTGCATGTCTAGTGGTAGGCAAGTTAAATAGGTATAATCTTTCTGATTTTTAAGCTCACATATTTCAGGAAGAGGATTGTAATAATAAATATACATATACCATGCTTTTTAAATTTTCAAAGTACTGATCACTAACATTAAGGAAGTGGCAATCGGGACATAACTTATCTGCATGCAGATGTCCTGCATCAACCACCTCATAGGATATTATTTATGCATGCAAAAACACCTTGCAAAAGGCCCCGTTCCAGAGTGAACATTTACTGGTTTTGCCAGCTCAGCATCCATCCCCCCTCCTTCTGTTTCAGAATCCCAGTTTTGCTTTGGGGAACTATCCTATTGGATATACTGTTGTTGGAATGGCAGTCATGGTGTCAAGGGACAGTCACATGAGCCAAATAGTACCTCTTACCACGGATTTGAATCTTGGGAGCAGGGTCATATGATCTCAGAATGGTGGATGTTGGAATGGCAGTCATGGTGTCAAGGGACAGTCACATGAGCCAAATAGTACCTCTTACCATGGATTTGAATCTTGGGAGCAGGGTCATATGATCTCAGAATGGTGGAAGCCAGCATTTCCAAGGTGGTTTCCTAAAGAGGTTCTGCATCCTTGATCTTTGCAGGTACCCTGGTTCCTGTCTTTTCTGAGGCCGCTGCTTTTCTTTGGATTCTGTGATCCATCCTATATATTTTCAATAATTTATTTGCTTAACTTAACGAGAGTTGGCTTCTGTTGCTTGCAATAGAACTCTAACAGGTAGAAGTTATATTTATTTAAATGTAGATTATTATTATTATTATACATTGGTGCAGACCACTTAATTTTTTCCTACTTGTCATACACTTCACAGAATGGTAGTATGTAAAGACCCTCTCCAGGGTTGAGACTGGGGTGAGTCAAGGGTGTGTCTGGGGGTGTAAAATTGAAGGAGATTCTCACTCTTGGGGTCATATGAGCACTGAGTAGGCACTTAGGGACAGTTTTTCTTAAGGGTCTGGGGAAAGCACTTGCATCTACATTAAAGTGAACCATTCCTACAATGTATGCATTACAGATGAATACAGGAAAGTTCTGAAGCTTTCTATGAGGTAACCTCACCTCTTCAGTTTGTTCAGAGATTGCCCCTTGGAGAGGGAGAGGTAGACACTATTCTGAATAGATTTCTGATATAAGGGTCTCCAGAATTTCTTTTCAAAGTCTAACATATCCTTTGAGAATGGCTTGAAAGGGAGTGGTTCTTAGCTCTGACTGCCCATTGGAGTCATCCAGAGAAGCCTGTTAAAACATCCAATGCTTTGGTTCTACCTTCCAGAAAACTTCATTCGTTTGGTCTGGGGAAGGCCCAGTGAGTCAGCTTGCCAGGTGATCTCATGTGCAGCTAGAAGTGACAATCACTGCTCTGAGTGGATGATATCATCAGAATCCACCGGAAGTGTTGAACCAGGCCCGTAGCCCCCATAGGGTTGGGGGCAGCTGAAGAGTCTACTTCCAAACCACAGCAGAGAATTAAAACTTCAGTTCTTCTCTAACTAGCTGCACCACCTGGGTCAATTACTTAGTTTCCTTATCTGCACAGTAAGGATAAGAATGGTACCAAACCTTACAGTATTGTGGGGATTAAGTGAGGCAACTCTCGTAAAGTACTTAGCTCAGGGTCCAGCATGCTCGAAAATGTGAGCCTCCGTTTCAGGAGCCATTGAGGTGTGCAGGATATTGTGACTGCAGGCCCTGAGAGTGAGCGGGCATTGTTTCCCATGGGGTTGATGGCCTCTCCTGGGGCAGCTGCCCAAAAGCCGAGCAGCTTCTGTCCTGTGGGTCTGGAGCAAATGCCAGCCACCCAGCCCTACCCAGCAGGGCAGGAAGTGAGGACCAGTGTGGTTACCCTGGCTTCACTCTAGCAGCTCTCTGGGCCATGGGGCAGCTTTCCTTCCCTGATTTTGCTTTCTTAATTTTGATCTCTAAGGCTGGGCCTTGAAACTCCAAAAGATACTGATGCAGACCCACCTCTCTAACCTGTCTGAAGTTTTGCACATGGGATGGGTACTAAGGAAGTCACAAAAATTCATACAGATGCCAGGTCTAAATATGCCTGCCACTGTTACAATGGTAACAGCTGACATTTATTGAGCCCATGCTATGTCCCAAGCACTGCACTAGTGTGTTTTTTTCATTAATTTCATTTAATCCTCAACAACATCCTATGAATTAAATAGTATCATCTCCATTTCACAGAACCCATGTCTCATCTAAAGCCACACAGTTAATAAGCAGCAGAGTTGAGATCTGAACTCAGGGAGTTTGAAGCCATGCTATCAACCGCTGTGCCCTCCTGGCTAATATTCCTAGGGCATGTGCCGTATCCATTCTTCCTTAGGGAAGTGTGGTATGCTATGGTACCCTGCATCTGTGGTCAGGAGTTGAAGAGGGAAAAATAGGCCAAAGTAACTCTGTGGTCTTTGCCCATGAGGAAGGCACCATACCATGCTTTGTGCTAAGTAGTAGTGGCTGGAGAAAGCACTAGGAAGGGTAGAGGCACAGAGGTTTCAGTTTGAATTCAATTATCTGGTTTGGAGGAACTTAGCTTGATAACTAGTTCTTACATGCATACAACACACTCATTGAACACCACAGAGAGGCAATATCTTTCACTTACTGTTAAAGGGTGGGCTCTGGAATCAGACTACTAGGTTTGAACCCCAACCTCATTGCCATTGTTGAATGATGCTGGGGAAGTTGCATAATCTCTTCATGCCTCAGTTTCCTCACTAGTAAAAGGGGGATATTATACCTCCTTTGGCTTGATATGAAGATTTGATGAGTTAATATATGCAAAACATCTTACAACAGTGACCAGCTTATGGCAAGTGTTCAGTAATTGTAGACCGTGACGATGCTGTTTTTGGCACTGAGATTGCATAGTGAATAAGACAGTGCCTGACCCCAGGAAGTTCAGAGTCTGGTACTGGAGACAGGCAAATGAATAACTGTGTGTGGTGCGAGAGAGATGTGGCTGGGTGAGGTGGGAGCCACAGCAGGCCCATCTGACCCATCCTGGGATGGGCGTGGGGGGGAGTGGGAAGTCAGCGGGGGCTTTCTAGAGGAGCTGATATCTGGGCTGAGACTAGCAGGACAGAAAATTAGCCAGAGGGAACTGCAGTGATTCAGTTCAGGGATGAGCAGGAGCGCACATCTGTAGGGTCGCCAGATTTAGCAACCAAAAGTACAAGATGCCCTGTTAAATTTGGATTTCAGATAAACAACAAATAACTTTTTAAAATAAATACATGCCATGCAATATTTTTAGTCTAAGTATATATAAGTATGTCCCAAATATTGTATAACCACACAAATTATTCGTTGTTTACCTAAAATTTAAATTTCACTGGGCATTCTCTATTTTATCTGGCAGTTTCTGCAGCCACATCTAGGAAGATGTATTTCAGCGTAGTTGGAGAGATGGGGGGAGGAAAAGTTGGGGGCCCAGTGCAGCTGGGAGACACACAGGAGCGGGATCATGAAAGACCTATGCTATGTCAAGCGATTTGGATTTTATCCTGAGATTAATGATGGACCACTGAAGAGCTTTTTTTTTTTTTTTTAAAGATGACCAGTAAGGGGATCTCAACTCTTGACTTGGTGTTGTCAGCACCACGCTCAGCCAGTGAGCAACTGGCCATCCCTATATAGGATCCGAATCTGTGGCCTTGGTGTTATCAACACCGCACTCTACCGAGTGAGCCATGGGCTGGCCCTATTTTTTTTATTTTTCCTATATAGGATCCGAATCTGTGGCCTTGGTGTTATCAACACCGCACTCTACCGAGTGAGCCACGGGCTGGCCCTATTTTTTTTATTTTTCGTCCTTTTTGAGACCGGACGCACCGTGCTCAGCCAGTGAGCGCTGTGAGCGCACCGGTCATCCCTATATAGGATCCGAACCCGCGGTGGGAGCACTGCTATGCTCCCAGCGCCGCACTCTCCCGAGTGCGCCATGGGCTTGGCCTGTGACTACTGAAGAGCTTTAACCATGAGGATGTGAAACCTCAAAGACAGCAGTGTTAGAGGGATTGTCAGGCAGGATGAAAGGAGTGTTAGCTTCTATTGCTGCAAACTTAGTGTCCCCAAACTTAGTGTCCTAAAACAATAAACATTTATTATCTTACAGTTTCTGTGGGTCAGGAATTCAGAAGTGACTTAGCTGGGTGGTTTAAGATAAGGGTTCTTTATGAAGTTGTAGACAGGATGTTGACTGAGGTTGCAGTCATCTGATGGATTTACTAGGGCTTGAGGGTTCACATCCAAGGTGGTCCCTCAGATGGTTGGTAAGGCACTGCTGGCTGTTGGCAGGAGAGCTCAGTTCCTTGCCACACGGACTCTCCACAGGACTACCTGAGCATCCTTGCAACATGGTGGCTGACTTAGTGATTCAAGGGAGAGCAAAGTGGAAGGCACATATCTTTTGTGACCTTAACTTGGGAAGTCACACACTGTTATCCCTATAATATCCTAGTGGTAACACAGGTCAGCCCTGCTCAGTGCAGGAGGGCACCACAGAAGGGCGTGTATACAAGGGGATAGAGATCAAGAGGCCATCTCGGAGGCTGGCTACCATAGGTGGGCAGCTCATGTGGTGATGCCTATGACCTTGGAGGTGAAAGGGAAGCATGGGATAGTAAAGAAGGAGGAATGGAGGAATGGAGATATGAGAGAGAAGGGGAGACAAAGAAAAAAGAAAGGGGGAAGGAGTGTTGGAGCCGCCTGCAGCCCATCTGCAGCAGAGAGAACAGCCAAAGTCATCCCAGGAGGGACCAGATCCAAACCCTTCTCTCCTGGACATGCTCCAGAAATGGCTTGTGGTCTTCCAGAGAGGACCTCAAGAAAGCATATAAACTGGAGAGTGGAAGGCCAGTACCCCAAAGCCCTAACTTTCTGAGCTCTGGATTGAAAGTTTCCATGGTGAAACAGGAAGTTAACATGCTGCAGTTGAAAAAAGTAGTAATTATTTAAGGGAACATAATCTCACAGGGTTTCAGTATTAATGGATAGGGGAGGAGCCATAAAAGTTATCTATCTATCTAACTATCTATCTATTCATCTATCCACATATTTTTTTTTTACACGAAGCCAAAAACTTAACTTACACACAGGCATTTCAACAAGTGTTTTCCTTTGAGAAGAAAAATCTGACGGCAACTAATCTGTAAGAAGAGTGCCCTCTACTGTCACTTGTACAAAACAGATCCGTCTGGCAATACCAAGGAAAACACCTTAGAAAGGCTCTTAGAATAATATTTGACTGCTGTCTATAAAAAAAAAAAAAGAAAAGAAAAAAAAAAGAAATTATATTTAAATAAGTAGCACCTTTGCCTTACCTTGAGATTTTTTCTGTTTTCTAGAAAACCAAATTGCTTCATCATTCAATTTGGTTTTATCTTTCAATGGTACTAAAATGCAAATATAACCGAGAAAGAGACATTGGGTAATGATGCAGTATGCAGTTAGAAGTACTTCTTCCAAACTGTTAACTAAATAAAGTAAATCCCTTCCTAGGTACACAAATCCATAGGTCAGAGGTTATGATTACCCCACCAGGAATAGCTCATCATAGTAGGTGGGAGGAAATGGCTTTATTTACTCTGGGGCACCCAGGAAAAGGTGCTGACCTTTACATCCAGCTCTGCTGGCTATTTCTGGAAGGACAGGAAGGGAGGAGCGGAAGGACAGACCAACAAACGTTCTACAGCGGTTCAACAGCAGCAATGACTCAAGGACATAAAGTGCTGCATTTACTTGGCATTCTGTAGTAAGCAGTACATTGAAGTGGAAGTTCAAGCTCCTGACTGCTCCGCCCATACCTGGCCCATCTGGGCATAATAAATACAGACTTGAGTGACACCACCGCTCCAGATGTTAGCCCAGAAACTGCCATCCCTTCATGCACTCATCCCTGCTTTTACCTCCACGGTTTGCAGATTCCCTGGTTCTGTTTTGTGCCTTCTGTGCTTCTCACCCTTCTCTGTTGTATGACTGTTGTCTCACTGTTTAAACTCAGGACTTTGCAGCACTCTTGATTCTGAAATATTGCAACTTCAGGGAGGAGTACGGTTTGCAGATTCCCTGGTTCTGTTTTGTGCCTTCTGTGCTTCTCACCCTTCTCTGTTGTCTCACTGTTTAAACTCAGGACTTTGCAGCACTCTTGATTCTGAAATATTGCAACTTCAGGGAGGAGAACTTCAGGGAGGAGTCACTCCCTCTGCCAGCATCATCCCAGACTCTAGCTAGGAAAAGGAGATTGGAGATTGCTACATCTTTGGGCAAGTTACTTATCTTCTTCAAACCCCAGTTTTCTCATCTGTAAAATGGAAACAATAGAAGAACTCAATTCATCAAGTTTTTGTGAGAATTATAGCTGATAACGCATTTAAGATAAATGTTAATTGTTATAATACAGTAATAAAATAATTATTATGAGGTATTATGCAAGTTTTCTGAGCAGAAGACAAATATTAATAGATGGGCATCTAGTGGCTATGACCTAACGGTGGGAGGAAGATTAAAAGATCAAGGGAAGGCATTTTGTCCATAATAAACTGATTTTGAAAATACATAAAAATGGGCCGGCCCAGTGGCGCACTTGGTAGAGTGCGGCGCTTGGGAGCGTGGTGGTGCTCCCGCCGAGGGTTCGGATCCCATATAGAGACCGGTCAGCTCACTGGTTGAGCGCGGTGCGGGCGTGACACTGAGGGTCGCGATCCCGTTGCCGGTCACGAAAAAAGACAAAAAAAAAAAAAGGAAAAAAAAAAAAAAGAAAATACATAAAAATAAGTTTGGAGATAAATATGCTGAATGTTAACAATGGTTATTTTGAATGGGGAGTTTATAGGTGACTTTTTTTATTCCCCTTTTTTCCAAATTTTCTGTAATGAATATGTAATACTCTTATAATGGAAAGATACAGAATTTTAATGTAAAAACTCATTATTGTTTTTTCTTTTCATTAGCTTTGCTTACACAATTAATACATGATTGTAATCTCAATCTAAAATTTAAACGTTGGAGATAAAACTAAAATTTCTCATGGACACACACGCACGCACACATGCACACATGCATACAGACACTACTGCTATCGTACCAAACTCAGTCACTTCCCTGAGGTAACCATTGGTATTAGTTTTGTGACACGATCAGACACACTTTATTTTTCTTCCATTGTCTCTATAGAATTTGTCCAGTGGGGATAATCATCTCTTGCCACTAGATGAAAAATAGGACCATCTCATGGCTCTCTGATCAGTCTTAGGTAGTATGTCTGCATTCACTTTGTTGTAAGATAGCCAGTTTGGAAATTTAAAATATCCAGTGTAAAGTACACAACAAACACAGCCTATACCAGTAGGAAAAAACTGAACCTAAATATGATCAAAACTCTAGATCAGCATTTCTCAAAGTTGGTTGCATACTGGGATTATCTGAGAAGGTTTAAAAAATTCCAATGCTTCAGTTTCACCATCAGAATCTCTGATGTAATTGGTCTGGGATTCACCTGGGCTTCAGGAGTTTTAAGAGCTCCTCACGTGATTCCAATGCTTTAGATCTAACATCCAGTTTACAGAAAATACAGGGGATAGGATAGCAGAACATGTTAAATAACACCACAGGGATGCACCCAGCAATATCCAGACTGTGGTAAATGCCATAGGACAAAGACCCAGTTTCTCTACAAAAAAACTGTAAGAAAAAAAGTGGGGAGGAGAGAAGAACCTATAGATTAAAAGTGAAACCTATAGATTTTCTTAGAAGAAATAGCAACTAATTGCAATGTACAGATAGATCTTTTCTGATCCTCAGGTGGACAAAGAAGATATATGAAAACTTTTATATGTCAAACAGGGATATTTGAACATTCAATACATATTTTATGATATTGAGGGATTATTTTTAATTTTTAGAGTATAATGATAATGTTGTGGTTGTGTTTTATCTTTAAAAAGAGTTTCTATCTTTCAGGGAGACAGGTTGAAATAACTCTGGATGAAATATCTCTGGATTATATAATGTCTGGGATTTGCTTCAGAATTAACTGGGGGGTGGGGGGGGAGGCATGGGTGAGAATACAGATAAGAAAAGATTGGACATGAGTTAATAATTGTTGAAGCTGGATGATGGGTACATAGAGAATTCATTATTCTATTCTCTCTATTTTTGTATGTTTGAAATTTTCCAAAATAATAAGTTTTTCAGAACGTCCAGTCCAAGAGATTAATTGACACTTTTGTACTCATTTAAAGTTAGGACTTCTTGTCTCCACTAAGGCTTGTGGTTAGTGGTTGTCTGCACTGGGGAAAGATTGTGGCCATCTGTCCTGCTCCTTGCCCACCCCCCTCTCCTCCCCCTTGCTGACCTTTGCTTCCCAAGGCCTAGGCAGGAGAGAGGAGGAGAGATGGGATTAGATGCTGTCAACTACAGAGTGGTCTCAGGCTCTGGTTGGTGTTAAGCTGACTCTTCCTGGGTTTGGTCACTTTCCTTGTATTGTGGGTTGAATTGTCTCCCTGAAAGATATGTTGAAGTCCTAACTGTAGGGACCCCATGGGCGCCTGAACAGGGACACACCCTGGCAATATGGCGCCCTTCC
>NW_007739363.1:0-815 GCF_000696425.1 Galeopterus variegatus | reverse complement strand
TGGTGCCCTCCTTTAGTCCCCCTGTGACTCGTTCCCGGGGACTCCTCCCTTCCTCTACCATAGCTCCTCTCCATGAAGTAGCTGGTGCTGAGGGGGTCGTAAAGGTACACGTTCCCTTTTCATTAGCTGATCTCACCCAGCTAGAAAGGAGATTGGGGTCCTTCACCACCAACCCCTCTACTTACATTAAAGAATTCCAATGGGTCCTTCAGGCATACAGTCTCACACATCATGACATCTATACGCTCCTGGCCAACACCCTCCTTCCCGAAGAATGCGATCGTGTTTGGGGTGTGGCTCAGAGTCATGCAGATGAAGTCCACCGCACAAACCCTGCCCTCCCCATTGGCCCCCAGGCAGTTCCTGAACAGGATCCACATTGGGATTACAACACGCCACAGGGAATTCAGGCCAGAGATCATTTTAGTTCTTGCCTCCTGGCTGGTCTTAAAAAGGCTGCTTGTAAAGTTGTTAATTTCCAGAAAGTCCAGGATGTTATCCAAAAAAAAGAAGAAACCCCATCCGAGTTCCTTAATCACCTAACTCAGGCTCTCCAACAATACACCAACCTAGATCCCACCTCAGAAGACGGACGCCACGTCCTTATGACATACTTTTTGGCTCAATCCTACCCCGACATCAAGGCCAAACTAAAAAACTGGAACAGGGCCCTGCTACTCCCCAGACTGAAATTTTATCTGTGGCCTTCACGGTCTTTCATAATAGGGAGGACGAACGGGAATGGGAAAAGGAGGGGCACAAACAAAAGGCTGATCTGGCCAACCTCCAAATGCTGGCCAAAGTAATTACTCAGC
>NW_007739362.1:35008-36945 GCF_000696425.1 Galeopterus variegatus | reverse complement strand
ATTGATAAGATGTTTGGAGCTCCACTCTCTAAGGAGATGTCTCCACACTCCAGTTAAACATCAGCTCTGGTGCCCCACAGCTGAGTAATCAGGACTTTTTCCCAAAAGGCCAAGTGCCCTCACAGTCTCTCAAGCAATTGCCTGCTGAGAGTGCTCACACTGTAATTAATAATGGCAAAGTTTTAATGAACCCTACAAGGAGATTTTTTTTCTGACACTTACTTTTTAAAACCTGAAATAGTTTCTATTCCTTTGAGATCAATTAAAAAGTTTTTTTCCCCATCTTTGCCAAGATGTCTGCAACAACTTTCCAGCTGAGACTTTTTAATGAGTTCTCTGAATGGCTCCTGAGCCATGCGGTTCCTCAGTGCACTCACTGAAGTTGTAGGGGCTCTGGGGGAGTAAGTGCATGAAAGCTTCTGAGGACCCCTGAAGGCAGTTTCCTTGGGCAGGCTCAGAGGTGCATATTCCTTTCAACTTTGAATATCTCTAGATTAATTCACAGACACTGAGGGAGGGAGGAAGCAAGGGAGAGTACGCTAGAAAGCTTTCACAGGCCACTTATAGGCGAGGTCTCCCAATTAGTTTCACATCTGAGTGCAGATTTTGTGCCTCTTAGCTATGTCCTCTTGGCCAGCAACTGGAGGACATGGAGTTACTGATCAGATCTTCAGTGAAGAGCATATATACACACTTGCCTACCCTATCCCCAGACTCAGGCTACCTCTGGTCTTTAATTAACCTAATGGATGTTCCAGGTGATTTCTTACACCCCAAAAAATCAGCACAAAGAATGTGTATATATGCTTATCCACACACACAAAAAAAAACAGTTTTGACTTTTAATTAAGGCCATTAATCAATTGGTGATGAAAAACATTTAATTCAAACTGCTTTGTAGCAGTTTGGGTCCATGAGGACAAGTTATGGAATAGACTGACATTTATTCCTTAAGCAACCAATTCTTTGGAGCGCTTTGACCTTGCATTCATACTGGTTTGGTTTTACACTCACCATCTCAACAGTGTTGGCATTAAAGTAAATGGAAGAAGAACCTAGGGAGGATTGGATCCACTATAGACAGTCTAGGCAGTCTATATATTGTCATGATATCTCTGATGGAATTTTTAAAATAGGCTTCAGAACATGATTTAAAGGTAAATAATACCACCATTGCTCAAATACCTCCGTGAAAAAATAAGCCAGCAGACTACTAATAGTCAAAAGATTTTCCTGAATATGTTAGGGCAATTTTCTTTTGTAAAAGTTTAGATAAGTTCAATTTACGGAGAAAGAATTCTTATAGGGAAGAATCAGTTGACAGAAATACACAATTTTAAGTGACCATAACTGGTCTCTTAAACAAGGAACATTTGTCATACATGTTTATCACTTCTCTCTCCCCAGATGCTACTGAAATGACAAAGAGCAAAAAGTATAACTCATAGGAACAAATAAAATGGAAGAGGAAACATAAGCAGACAAAAGAAGTTGCAGCATATTTTTAAATATGGAAAACACAAGAAGGAATGATAACTAACTTTTCAGAGAGGAAGTTGCCAGCTAAGGAGCATGCAGAGGGGGAACCAATGACACGCCCAACACATTACCTCTAAGAACCCCTGGGAGGCTTAAGACTTGAGGACACTAGCAGCAGTGGAGGGCAGGGGTACAAAAAGGGTGATAACCAGGTGATGAGATGAAAGAGTACCTGGATCTTCTGACCTCAACTCCACCCCTACCCAGCTAGGCAATAACTCAGCCTGGGCATGAGCTTGGAGACTTACTATGGAAAAACTGAAGAAAAGAAGCCCTGGATTATGAAATCCCAGACAAAGCAGAAGCCAGTGAAGTTTGGGTCTGAACTCATAGAAACTGAATGAAAGTCTGAACCCTGAAGGATGAGAGCATCCCCATGAATCTCCCTGACCCTCAGT
>NW_007739362.1:31220-34603 GCF_000696425.1 Galeopterus variegatus | reverse complement strand
CAGACAAAGCAGAAGCCAGTGAAGTTTGGGTCTGAACTCATAGAAACTGAATGAAAGTCTGAACCCTGAAGGATGAGAGCATCCCCATGAATCTCCCTGACCCTCAGTCTCTCACACTCAGGTGCATTCTATCCCTCCGTTCACCCTCAGGCAAGAGACTGAAGAACTCACTGGGTGAACCAAAAAGCCCCAGAGATATTCACAATGGAGGGAATCTCAACAAAATGTCTAGCTGAACCATTCTATCATTTTCTATGAAACTCTGCATATGGGGTTTCCAATGACAGACAAATGCAAAAGAAGGAGGAGGAGGAGAAAACAATGGACACAGAAGTGATGCAGAGAAGAGAATAAAACTTGAAAATACAACAATTAGATCTTCCTATCTTTTCCCACCTTTCTTTTCCCAAAGAAGTCATCAGCAATGGGCAGGTGCTTGGATGTGGGTGGGGATGGGAGTGCAGGAATCTGTGTATGTGCACCAGAGGCGTCCAGGATGCAGAGTATGAAGGTAGCCAGGCTGAGAGTTTGGATCCACTGAGCAGATAAGCAAATATGTCGAGGACTTTCTCCCATCTGGAAAAGGCACAGACAACTATGGAATGGTGGTAAGGCTAGAAAGCACCCAGAGGTGTAGGACTGGAATTAGAGTCATCAGTATAAAATCATCTTCTTTCTAGTCAACTTTTTTGAGGTGTAATTTACACAAAATGAAATGCACTTACTTTAAGTGTACAGTCCAATAAGTTATGACAAATTACCATAATCATTATATAGATTCATCCCATCACCCCCCGAATTCTCCTGGTTTCCCTTTCCAGTGGATTTATGCCACTCACCCTTTTCCCTATACAATCACTGATCTACCCCTGTAGATCTCCATCATTATGGATTGGTTTTGCCTGTTCCACAGTTTTATTCATATGAATGCAATCATATGGAATATGTTATTTTCTGTCTAGCTTCTTTCACTTAACATGCTTTTTTGTAATTTATTCATGTTAATGCATGTATCGGTAGTTCACTCATTTTTATCGTTATTAGTATTACATTATATGAATATCCCATTATTATTATTATTTTATCTATTCACCTGTTGTTTGACATTTGGGTCACCTTAAGTTTTTTGCTATTATGTTTTTTAAATCAGCTATGAACATTTGTATGCATATGTTTTTGTGAACATATGCTTTTATTCTCTTTGGCAAATACCTGGAAATATTTACTTACTTTGCCAGCTAGAAGTGGAAACTGTGGGTCACATAGTAAGCACATGTTTTATTTTAGATGACACTGAAAAATTATTGCTCCATTTTACACTCTCAGCAGGAATATATGAGAATTCCAGTTGATCAACATTTTCACCACAGTTGGGCTTTTTATTTCTTACTATTCTAGCAGTGTGTTGGGTATCTTCTTGTTTTAATTTACATTTCCATAATGACTAATGATGTTGAACAACTTTTTTTAATGTGCTTGTTGACCTTTTATATATCTTCTTTTTTTAAACATATCTTTATTGTATATTGACAAGTAATAGCTGTATATATTTATGGGGTACAAAGTGATGTTATGATTTTTTAATATGTGTAATAATTAAATAAAGCTAATTAACATATTCATCTTAAATATTTAACATTTTTGTGATAAGAACATTTGAAATTTACTGTCTTTGCAATTTTGAGTGTACAGTACTCAGTTATTAGCTGTATTCATCACACTGTGCATCTTCTTTTGTAAAGTATGTGTTCAAACCATCTGCCTATTTTTCATGGAGTCATTTATCTTCTTATTAAACTGTAAGAGTTTTTTAAATATATTCTTAATAGAAGTTCTTTTTGAGAAATATGCATTGTGAATATTTTATTCAATTCTGTGGCTTGTTTTTGCATTTTCTTTATGGTGTCTTTAAAAAAGCAGAGTTTTTAATTTTTATAAAGTGCAATTTATCATTTTTTATGAAACCACACTTTAAAAATATATACATATAAAAATAGTTACAGATGTATGTATATATGTAAGTGTGTGTATGTGCAAGTAAGTAAATACATTTCTTCCATACCTCTGTTTACTGGCCTAGAGGTCCTAGAAGCTCTGGAACCCTGTTGGCAGTGAGCACATTGAGCAAGATCTTGGTTTTTAAATATGCTAAAAGGAATAGTGATACCTGAAGAAATGACTAACCCCAAGGTGAGATAAAGAAAGTACAAGAACCTGTAACATTTTTTACACCAGAAAATAAGGATTTACTCAAGGACCAATAGGGATATGTTAAGTGAATAGAGGAGCCAAACTGAAGAGAACTTCACTGGTCAAATAAAAACAAATAACAAAAGTAACAGATTACAACACATTGAATAAAATATGGATCCATGAGTCCATACTAAGAGAAATAAATAATGATCAGTAAAATAAATTAGAGAGATGTGCAAGCTCATTTTTAACAAAAGAATGACAATTCATTGATGTAGAAGAAATAATAGAAATAGAGACTTGTTATTTGGTAACCATAACAGTGGTGATTGATTTAGATGGTATTCATCAATGAGGCTAAACCTGATGGCTGATGTTCTGATCAGGGTCAAAATGTAGGCATAATGTTGGAATATCTCCTACAAAACTCAATAGATTACAAAAGGAAGATGATGATTTTATGGTAGAGAAATCTGGCACCAACATAATCAATGTTAAAACATTGACTATGGTTAGATGAGTTAATATGAGGTTCCCCTCCATGTACTAAGAAGAGCGAAGCATGATTTCTATGATATTCTTGCAAGAAACAGTTAGTCTGATCATCAGGAAGTATTAAACAAGAACAGGTAGAGAGATCCTACAGAATATAAGGCCAATACTCAAATTATTGAGGGCATGGAATGCAGGGAAAGATTGAGTGACTGTTTTATATTGGAGGAGAACAAAGACACGACAAATAAATTTAATGCATGTTCCTGAATAGGATCCTGGAGCAGAAAGAAAAAAATAAAATATTGTTGGGAAGCTGGAAAAATTTCCATGGAGTCTGTGGACAGGACAGTGGTGTTGTCTCTATATTTGTTCCCTGACTGAGAGTGTTATGTGGTGATTACATGAGAGTGTGTCTTTGATTTGGAACAATAGGTATTGGAGTATTTACTGGCTATGGGATGACATGTCTACAGTTTGCTCTGAAATAGTTCAGAAAAAGACAAAAGAAAATTAGAAGTGGGGAAGGGAAGAAAGAGGAAAAGAGAGATAGAGCATATGTAAGCAAGAAATCTATATGAATGAGACATGGAAGCTTTTGTCAGGGTATTTGTCACTTCTCTGTAAAATTATTTAAAAATGGATCATTTCTGGGCTGACCCCATGGCTCACCTGGGAGAGTGCAGTGCTGGGAGCAC